>NW_008626136.1:0-4504 GCF_000691845.1 Merops nubicus
TTTACCATTTGCTATCTGATAATCTGAACAAAAACAAAGATAATTTTTAAAAATATACTAAGGTGAACATTTCAGAATATGTACCGTGCAAAATTGTAAAGGAAGCTAACCTAATTTTGATGACTGCCAAAGAAATAAGTATTTTTAGTTTTACATTTAAGTAACAATTTTTCAAACTTTAAGATCCTATTAGAGAAAGCAGTGAGTCATCAAGTATAAAATGATGGGCATGCTACTGAACAGGCTGCTGAGGATGTTCTGTGGTAGGAAAACTGTTCTTGGAGGGAGTGAATCAATAACTGTGAGCACTAGGAATCACTCATTCCTTCAGAACTTGTTTGTGCTGTAAGGAGACAGCCATTAATGCTTGGAATAAACCCTAAGCTATGTATTTAGACAACGGAAATATTCTAATATTGGCAAAGTCTGTGTGCATTGCAGTTTGGCTTTCTACACAGTTAGGGAACTGACCTTCTGCCTTGTAAAGATCAGTGTATGGCAGCAGTGGTATCACAAGCAGAGGAATTAGCACTTTGTTGAGGCACCTTTCCCAGCTGCCTATCTGCTTCAAGTCTTCACTTTATTCATATGAGGAAAATGTGATGAAGTCAGGCTAGAGATCTTTAGTTTCATTTACTCTAGTTGCCTGGTTTCCTACCTGGATGCCTTGATCTGTATAAGGAATTGAAGTCTAATATCACACTCATGTATATCTACCTATTGGCTACTTAGATCCTGTGATTTTGGTCCTTTTTGCTAATCCTGAGACAAAAAACACTGACAAAGAGTATTAATAGGCAGTTACACCTTCAGGATTTTACAAGGCTCTATCTTGTCATTTGTATAAAGTGCATAAATTAATTTGCTAAAGTCCTAATAAGACAGTTGGACAGACATTTTTATATTCTCAGGTGATACTGTTGCTCAGCTCTACATCTGTATATATCAGCTATTTCTCCTCAGCATTGTCTAGCAATGACTAGGGATTACAGACCTCAGTCCAGACGAGTTGTGCTAAGCTGGTTGAATCATCAGTAGAAAAAATGTTCTTTGCTGAAGAGGAATACCCACAAGTTGTTATTCATGTTTGTATATGGCTCTTGTTGCATACAAAAATTATTTACATGTAACTGATACAAATGGGAATACATGGTGAAAAAGATGGGTTTCTCTTTAAGGAAAAAAAAAAAGATTGCTGTGACTGTCAGTGTCACCTTTATTTAAGGTATAAATTACAGATCCATATGATACATGCAGGATTTTGAAATATGATATTATGAAGAACCTATTTCTCCATTTTTATATGATTGTTCAGATCAAGTGGTTTTGATTTCTGTTTAAAAAAGAGTTTATAACACACCAGTGTTTTGGCTGTTTCTGAACAGTGCACGCATATGTCAACAACACTTATTGATTGTTTTATATGGTTGTTCAGATCAAGTGGTTTGGATTTCTGTTTAAAAAAGTTGATAACACACCAGTGTTTTGGCTGTTTCTGAACAGTGCACGCATATGTCAACAACACTTATTGATTGTCACTAGGAAGAAACAATAGATAGTTTTGTATTGTTTTCTGTCATTGTCATGGCTCCACCACCTCTGTGGCCATGCCATTCAAGGATAGCCTATTTTCAGAGGATTAAAAAGTTTCACCTCCCTTATCATGCACTGATTGGGACAAGACAGCACAATGTCAAGGATTTGTCTTTTTTCCCCTCTGCACACACCACATGCTCTCCAACTCCTCCCCAAAGATAGGCAGGCTGGGGGTGGGCAAGAGTCTTGGAGGGGACAGAGCCAGGAGAGCCTGACACCAGCTGGCCAAAGGGATATTCCATACCCTGATATGTCAGGCTCAGCAGTGAAAGCTGGATGTAGAAGAAGGAGGGGTGTGGTTTTGATTTCCAGGGCGTCTATTGCTCAGAGATTTGCTGAGCATCAGTCTGCTTGTGGGATATGGTAAGTGATTGCCTTTCTGTCACTTCCTTTTTCCTTTCCTTTTTCTATGCCTGTTAAATTGTATTTGTCTTGATCCATGAGTTTTCTTGCTTTTATTCTTCCTATGCCCTCCCCTGTCCCACTGGGCAAGAAGAGTGAGCAAGTAGCTGTGTGGGTGCTTGGCTTCTGGATGAGGTTAATCCACCACATAAAGAAAAAAATATAAAAGTTTACTGTAGACTCCATGACTCCAGTTGGTTCTTGGATGAAATTTATAGTAAGAGTATTGATCCAGATAGGACCCAGTTGTTTTTAAACTTACTACTTCAGGTGGAAGTGCAATATCCAATTCTTGTTCAACATCTTCATCAATGGTCTAGATGAAGGGATGGAATGTATTCTCAGCAAATTTGCTGATGGCACAAAACTCGGAGGAGTGGCTGATGCACTGGAAGGATGTGCTGATATTCAGCATGACCTGAACGGGTTGGAGAGTTGGGCAGAGGGGAACCTAATAATATTCAACAAGGACAAGTGTAGAGTCCTGCACCTGGGGAGGAATAACCCCATGCACCAGTACAGGTTAAGGGCTGACCTACTGGAAAGCAGCTCCACAGAGTAGGACCTTGGAGTCCTGGTGGAGCATAAGATGACCATGAGCCCGCAGTGTGCCCTTGTGCCCCAGAAGGTCAAGGTATCCTGTGGTGCATTAAGAAGAGTGTGAGCAGCAGGTCGAGGGAGGCTCTCCTCCCCCAGCACTCTGCCTTAGTAAGACACATGTGGAGTGCTGTGTCCCATTCTGGACTCCCCAGTTCAAGGGAGACAGGCAGCTACTGGAAAGAGTCCAACAGAAGGCTAGGAGGATGATTAGTGGACTGCAACATCTCTCTCACAAGGAAAGGCTGAGAGACTTGAGTCCATTTAAGCTGGAGAAGAGTAGGATGAGAGGGGAGCTTATTGATGCTTATACATATCTGAAGGGTGGGTGTCAAAAGGATGAGGCCAGTCTCTTTTCACTGGTTCCCAGGGATAGGATGAGGGGCAACAGGCACCAGCTGGAACACAGGAAGTTCCACCTCAACATCAGGAAACACTGTGAAGGTGATGGAGCAGTGGAACAGGCTGCCTAGAAAGATTGTGGAGTTCCTCTCTCTGGAGACTTTCAAAACCCTCCTGGACAAATTCTTCTGCAGCCTGCCCTGGGTGAACCTGTTTGAGCAAGGCTGTTGGACTAGATGATCTCCAGAGGTCCCTTCCAGCCCATAGTGTTCTGTGATCCTTGCAAAGCCATAACTAACAGAAGAGACTGAGGTAACTGCCTGCACATTGAGAAAGAGAATGGGCAGTTATTCATCTCTTGTGAAATGTTTCACCAGATCTTTGCAAAGATTTTTATAGCCACTGTAGAACTCTCTGTGAACATACCTATTGTCCAGATATTACCTTAATTCTGATTACAGTGACTCTAGCAAAAACAGTGGTGTGAAGAGAAAAAAAAGTCCTGTTTTTTTAACAAGAGACAACCTTTTGATCAAAATGATAAAATATTTGCACTAAGCTGGAGTAATTACTGTATGCTGTTTAAAGAACAGAGATAGATCTGTCAAGAAGCAAAATGTCTTGCTTTTTTGGTGCTGGTGTTTTGTTTTTGTGGGTTTTGTTTTGTTTTTTTTTTGTTTTATTTTGGTTTTTTTTGTGGTCTTCTGTTTGTTTGTCTTTTGTTTAATTTTTTTTTTTATTAATTAGAATTAACTGATAACATTACATTTTTGGAACTCATTTTAGCAGTTAATCCTTCCTCTTCACTTTAGCTGAAGAGATTTCTTTTTCACTTTAGTGAAAAGATTTCTATGTATGTTAAATACTTAGGCAATGCAGGGTTTTTTTTCCAGATTTTGCTGAAGAAGAAAGAAAAATCCCTAATCAAAACTTGATTCTTAGGCCAACATTTATGTAAAGATATCTTAGCCAAAATGAATATTTTTACAACAAAAATAATTTAATCACATCTACATATTTCTGTTAGAAGAGTTTTAATAGAACTTCTTAGCTAGTCCCTAGTTCATTACTGACTTTAATGGAAAACTATTTCTCTTCAGAATTGTTTTTCCTTTTGATACTATCAGTGTGGAGTCTCTCTGTATGCTTCAAAATGGAACAATGAAAACATGACATAAAGTGGTAATGTAAATAGCAAAAGCTTTACTTCTAATTAACTTTCTTTTTGTACTGAAATGGTAAATCAGAGTGCATAATCCATGTCAATTTAATGTGTCATTGTTTATTTTATGGTACAGGCTATGGTACATGTGAGTTCCTAATACTTAAAAAAACCCATTATCTTAGCATTTTATAGTAATCACATTGTTCACAAACTAGCAAGAGAGTTTGTGTCAGCCACGCTCCTACCTTCCAGTTGCTTTGATCTTTTCTTTTTGCTTTTGATCTTTACCATAAGGTACTGTGTGGACCAAAACATGGGAGGGATCAGTAGTTAACTTTACCTGCTGTGTTTATTGAGTATAGACTATGTTTGCAAAGTTAGAATGACAAAAAGGAACGTGGT
>NW_008626137.1:0-5611 GCF_000691845.1 Merops nubicus
GGTAGAAAAGAAGTTTCCCCAGAGTGGAAAGGTCACTCTGGCTGCCAAACCCTGTGAAAATATCCTGTTTTCCTGAATGTCTTATCTGCCTTACTGCCAGTTGTTAAGAAGGGAAACTCCTCACTGTGAGAAGGACATTGAGGTGCTGGAGTGTGTCCAAGGTAGGGCAATGAAGCTGGGGAAGGGTCTAGAGCCCCAGTCTTGTGAGGAGTGGCTGAGGGACCTGAATTTGTTAGACCTGGAGCAAAGGAGGCTCAGGGGAGACCCTCTCACTCTTGACAGCTCCCTGACAGGAGGTTGGAGCCCAGGTGGGAGTTGGTCTCTGCTCCCAAGGACCAAGAGACAGGACAAGAGGGAAATGGCCTCAAGGTGGGCCAGGAGAAGTTTAGGTTGAACATTAGGAAAAACATCTTCCCCAAAAGGGTTGTCCAGGGCTGTGCCAGGCTGCCCAGGGCAGTGGTGGAGTCCCCACTCCTGGAGGGGTTTCCAAGCTGTGGAGATGTGGGGCTGAGGGACGTGGGGCAGTGGGGACCTGGCAGTGCTGGGCTAACAATTGGACTCAATGATCTTAAAGGACTCTTCCAACCAAAACAATTCTATGATTCTATGAAATTTAATCTGTAATCAAATGTTGTATCAGCCTCTTGAGGATTTTAGAGTGGAGTTGGGTGGGTGTGAGAAACTGGAGGAATGAAAAATTTCTTAGAAAAGTAGTATTAGAAAAACAACTTTGCCACTGTGTGTTTTTGTCTAAAAAGGGGATGTAGAGATCAAGGGGATCAAGAGACTAAACCTGTAAATCCATCTTGTGCTAAAAACTAAATTGTGAGTGCACATTCCTGACTGGTTTGTGGAAATAAAGATGATGCTGATCAGAAGAAGCATTTACCAGTAGAGCTGTCTCATGAAACTGCAAGGGGCTGCCAGGCTGCTCTCTCAGTAGCTTGTAGCAGGTGTTTGGGAAGTACTGAAGTCTTCACTTTGTGGTGAGTAGCAAGGAGGGACAGAACACATCTCCTATGAGGCTTGTCAGGGATGATTAAGCTGTGGGTATTTTGGAGTGGTGATTGGATTCATATTTTACTTCCAGCCTCTTCTGAGTTATCAGTGCCTGCGTGGCCAGTGGGAGTACTTCACTACCTTTAAGAAAACCAACTTGCTGACAGCAGAGGTAGTAACTGATGGTCCTGAGGATGGTGATGGAGAGGAAGCTGGGCTCTGTGTGCAGGAAGCTAACACACCAGCTCTTACCAGGTAGACGCAGCAAATGAGTTGTATGTGGAATATCTCATAGTTTGTCATGAGCTACATATGGATTCTTTGATAATATAAACCAATTTAGATAGGTTTGGAAAAAATAAACACATTTCTGAATTAAATGTGACTAATGCCCTCACTACAGAAGGATCCAGCCTCTGTTCTGAGAGATGTATGCCACCCCTGTTTCTCCCAATTTTACTACTTATTTTTAGTGTCAGTGACACTGATTCTGGGCAAAGGTTGAATTTTTGATGTCAGCTGAGGGAGTGATGACACCTTGGTGTTTGTTTTTTTTTTTTTAATTATTTTTGTTTGAGGATTATAGGGTCTGGGCCCTGACCATGGGAACCAAAAGTTTCTGCGGGAACAACAAGCAAAGAAATAGTAAGAGCAGAATTCCTAGTTTGGGGAATAACTGTAGGCTGAAACAGACTTGGTGTTAAGAACACTGTGAAGTGTTTCAGGATTCCAAACCACTGTGCCTGTGCAGGTATAAATGCATATATTTGCAGAGAAAACACACAGTATCTGTTGTTTCTCCCATCTCTTCTCAGCTGAGAGTGTATCAAAATGTAGGATTGAGCCCACAAATAGTTACCTGAAAGCACAGCAAGAGACCTGAGTGAAGTGAAGATGGGTCCAAATAGATGATGTGTGAAGGCAAAAATAGGTTGGGATTAACAAAAAGGTGATGATGTGGAGAAAGGAGCATGTGAAATGGAGGGAGCATAGTGAGGAGTTAGAGGGGCAAAACTGTGGGCAACAAAGTGAATTAGGTAGGGGAGAACAAGGAATTGGGGGAATACCAAATAGTTTGGTTAACAAAGTAGAGACACAACCTGGAAATGATGCTGCCTGTGCAGCTTTTAACTGGTAAGTAGGTGAGAGGGAAATCTGTTCATATTAGATGTATGGATATGCTTCAGTGGACAAAGGTAACTCCAAGATTTCCCTGGAGGAAAGGGATTGGATTTACTAGTTCTATTTTGGCTTAAAAACAGCAGGAAGGTTCCTTGTGGGGTGTTGGTGTTTTATGTAAATGCTTGGAACAAATGAGTCTGTAGACAATAGACAGCTGGGCATAAGGGAGGAGAAGAGAAATCTTGGTTGGTCAGGGCTACTGCAGTGTCTGTGTGTTAGATACAGACAAGTGCAGCTGGAATGCAGATAGTCCTTTCACCAGATTAATCTTCTATCAGCTCTCTTCTAGAAATACAGGTCAAGGCAGAGGTTCATGAGCTGGAGAAATCACGAAACGAGCCTTTTCTGACCTATATAACAAGCAGATGAACAAAGGATTAGGCTGACTCGTGATCAGAGGAATTGAGATCTAAAAAAACCTCCTTACGTCCTTGCTTTTTGGGGTGTGCTGAGGGCCATACAGAAAACATGGAGTCAGAGCTGTCAGTCTAATAGAGTCATCAATCACCCTCGACTGCTTGCAGGAAAAAATATCAGGGGTTGTCTCTCACAAGAGCCTCACAACACTGTGTGTAGAAGCCAAGTGCCCTCTGTGAATGTCCTTTTTCTTGTTGGCCTGGACTTCAAGATAATCAGTGTACAGTTACTGTGTACAGGTCTGGAGCTCTGCTGCATCTCAGGTGGGGTGTTTTGTGCTGCTGCTGCAATTGAAATAAATATATATATTTTAAAGTGTCTGTTGGATGGATGTTTTCCCAAGCAAAACCAGTCCCTGCTCCTGAGCTCAAAACTGAACTCTGAGCACCGATCACGAAGACTTGAGTGACTCCATTGAGAAAGACCTTCACAAAGCTGTGTAAGTATTGCCAGCTCCACCTTCCTTGACTGTCTCTCCCTTTTGTACATGGCCTGTTGTTTTTGCTGCCTTGAAAATTAAGAATTTTCTGCAGTTGGAGTCATGCAATCACTAAGTTTAGCAGTAACTCAGTGTATTTGTTTAGATGCCCCAAAGCTGGATGTTTCTACTGTTGGATACTCTTGCAAATGTTGGCCTAAATGACAGGTCCACCATCAGTGATTGGTATTAGTGGTCTGGAGCAGAACCTATTTCTTTTCACTAGCAGACATCTGTTCTGGTGATTACACCATTAGCTGCTTTTATGTTGTTTAGTATAATCATAACCACAACGCTAGTAATTTTTTAGTCAATATGCAACTGATATAACTTCTAATCCTCCAGCAACGTGACGCCTGCTCTGAGATGTGTCAGGCTTCTTTGTTCAAAATAGTATTTAAGTGGTGCTTGGTAATACATTTAGATGTGGAGAATTTCAAAATAAAAAGTCAAATACAGGACTCGCCCAGATATTCTTATAACTAATATGCTGAAGGCATTTCCTGTGAGAGATGTCTTATTTCCTACAGCTATACATGCAGCACTTTTGGTCTATATCCTACATTTTCCTATAGCATGAAAAGATACAAATGGGCTAAAGCACCATGGCTGCACGGGGGTGTAATAGGTCTTCAGAGTCTCCTGTGATTACCTGCAAAGTGGAAGGGAATAAACTCTGCTCCACGTCCACAGGGACTGGGACGAGGCATAACGAGCTCAAATTGCAGCAGAGATTAGTGCAGACATTAGGAAGAACTTTCTAAGTGTAAGGATGGTTAAACCCAGGAGTAAATTGCACGGGGGAGCTGCAGCACCTCTCTCTGTGGAATGTCTCAAGCAGAGGTTTGACAAACATCTGCCAGGAGTGGTGTGGTTTTAACTGGTTCTGTCTTGAGGCAGGCAAGATAAGCCAGTACTGATTGTACTGATTGTGCTAAATCCATCTCAGATCATTCACTCACCTGACATTGCTCCTGCTACAGCAAACTAGTTTGTAACTGAGGCAGGGGTTCCTAGTTACTCAAAACTGAAATTCTTAGACAGGCTTTCATTTTCCACCACAGCCCACACCACCATTAACAGACAAACTCATTTCAGTGCTGAATTCACCCACCCTTGCCAGTGTGACTTGGCACACCAGAGCTGGGGGAGCTCCACCTGAGACAGAGCTCTGCAGGACAGTCCCTTTAAGCAAGACCACCTAACTTCTTCAATTCAGTGTATTTATTAGTTTTGTAGGCATTTGTATAAGGTCAGTAATGCAGAGCACCTTATTCTTATTGGTTTTATAAATAATTTGCTTACTCTAGTCTTAAAATAATTGTAGTTTAAGCTTGCAGCCAGCTTCTCCATCCTCTGGTACTGAACAAAACCTGCACCAGCATAACGTTGTAGTTGATATGTAGATATTTGAATCAATTCCCCACTTGCAGAAACAACCATTCTCTCTTTTGGTAAAAACAGAGCAAGGTAGCATCAAGTGAAAATAACAATTTATGAGAGATTTCCTAATAATTAAATTAGACTGAGCAAGGGTTGCTTTTCCTTGCTTGTGTTTTCTGCAAGCCACTGCTGCTCTGCAGCGACCACAATGCAGCAAAGACAACAATTGCCTTATTCTCAGGGCCGTGCACATGCATTGTAAGGAATGATTCTGGCTTGAGAATTTGTTCCCTAAATAAATAAGACAGCCAAAGGTTGAGAGAGAAGAAATATTCTCATTCCACAGATGTCAACAAAGGCACAGAATAAGGAAGTGAATTTCCTTGTCACAGAGCAAAGGCAGGGCTTGAATAGATTTCTTCATTCCTAGCTCACATAATTGGTTTAATTTTTTTGCCTCTGCTCTAGACTCACTGTGGGAGTGATTTGAGCTGCTCTTTTTTATTCCTGTGATGTAATTTTTTTGTCAATTGAACAAACAGTGCTCCTGTGTAAAGGTAAATGGGACCAAATTGTTAAAGAAGAGTTAAGATCCTTAAATGCATCTTCTTAAAGGCAAATTTTTCATATATGACAATGATACAGTGTACACTGTTGTGTTGATGTATAGCACTGCTAAGCAGCATAAAGAGATTCCAGTAGAGGACAAAGATTCTTTTACTACTTCAGAGAAGGATAGATGTCACAGGATGAAAGTAGAAAGTAGAAGCTTGTTTAGAGCTTGTGCTTTTAAAAATAACACTAAAACGTGCCGTGGTGGTTCTCCATGGTGTTATCTAAGCAGACAAAATGTGTATTTCAGGCCCTGCAAATCAAAGACTAGTAAGAAGTACTAAGTAGAGAATTTGTGATCCGCTTTGTAAAGCTCAAAAAAACCAGAAAAATATTGCTCAGCTGTACCCTGTGCAGCAGATGAAGGGGTGGAGACATCAAGAATATATATATATATTTATATTTTATTTACCATTTGGCACCTTCAGTTTCTGATGTCTCATGCTGATGAATCAGTTTTCTTGCCCCAGAGACACCTTGTGTTCTGCTGGGGGGTCAGTGGCTGCAGCTGCTGCAGGGGTGCCTTGGCAGCTTCTTTGT
>NW_008626137.1:5642-14438 GCF_000691845.1 Merops nubicus
CTGCCTCTGCAGCTTTCTGTGTTGGGGGATGATCCTCTTGAGAACCTGCAGGTATCTTTTCCTTGGAAGCAAACACGTGGGATGTTTTTAAGTGGGAGAGGTCTCCCTATTCCTACTCCTGTGATGGCATGTAGCCTTGTCTTTGACACTTCTTTTTATATATAAAGTCACTGGTTTTAGTATTTTACTTACCGGTGATCCCCTGCGTCATTTAAAGATGCCAACTGCTGACACAGACTGTAATAAGATAATATAAATATCTCTTGTATTTGCAAGTTACATGTTTTGAGAACGTGATTTTTCCTTTTTCTCTCCCATCTTTATTTTTTTATGTTGAGATTAATTCTTCATGTGAAGGCTTTAGGTAGGGGCCTGCAAACTCACCCTTGCTGGAAGGTGATGCTGCCTGAGCGATAAGCGCTCGGTCAGAGCACATGAATTTCTGTTAATGACTCTTTGTGAGATGATTTGTGAGAAATAATTGTAAGCAAACTTTTCAAATGAAACATCAGGCCTTCTGTGCAAAACCCTTGGTCCTATACCATAAATACAATGGCAGAAAAACGTCTGGGGAAATGTTTCTATCCATTTCTGTTTCAAATCTTTGTTTTTAAGATCGGTTTGAAAAAGAAAAGAAGTCTTTAAATCCTTGAATTTTCCCCTTGGTTATAATGGAGTCACTGTTCTTTCCCTGTCATCTGCAATCCTCGGATGCTTTTAATCAAATCCTCAGGATTTAAATTATTAAACGTCTTTTTGGGATTACATTTTTTATTCCTAATTATACGCAAAAGATATATATCATGAAATATGCAGCGTGTAATTGCGATTAAAGCGCACGGTCTCCGGAAAGATGGCTCTAACAGTTTTATACATCCAAAATTTAATTAGGCAGATAATGGGGTTAGAAGTGAGATTTTTAAGGATGGGATAGGGAAGGAAATTTTTGGAATGATAGCTTTTTTTTTTTTGATGGAGGTGGAAATCAATAAGGAGGCTGCAAATGTGAATTAAAGTCATGTTTCTTCCCTGATCTCCACGTGTGTCATCTTTCTCCTTGTATTGGTCTTGAGATTGTCCATACAAAACCTGAAATTATTTAGATAGTTGAACAAATAATTCAATGAATTGAAGAATAAAGTCTGCTTTTCTACTTAGTTGGGTTTTGTGGCTGTTCTCTCGTAGACATCTGAGAAATCAAGTTTAGACTCCAACTCTTCCCCAGTCAGGAGGAAATTTTTCCCAGGTAGATTTCCTGGGGATGTTATTAAAGGCTGTCTCCCCTGCTTGGCTGCCTGCTTTCATGAGGGGTGCAGGAATTCGATATCTTTGAGACCTCCTTCTTCTGTCCAACTCGGTTGTAATTGGTCAATCAGTTCCAAAGTTATTAGGGGGGTGAGAGGAGAAGGGGATGGGCAGACAGACACAGACAATTTCACTGCATGAAGTTAATTTCCTTGGGAAACTGGAATTAAAAAAAAAAAACAATTAAGGTTAAGACCCTCTAGTACCCTTCTTCAATTACTTTGTAAGAACAGTGCCTTTTGCTTAAGGCTCCATGATATACAATATCTTGATCTGTCCAGCATAGGATTAAATCTGTTCTGACACTTGTTTGCAAGTGTCCAAAAAGAGGATAAAAAGCTGGAATTTCTGTTAACAGAAGCTGAGGTTGCAGAGCCTTTGGCAGCATCATTCACTTGCTGTAGGTTACAGTTCCAGCCTGTAGGTTCAAAAGGACACAGGTCACCCTTTTTATTCCTGTTGGTGAGTGTACCACATTCCAAACACCCTCCGTGTGCTGCAGGGCTATGTTCACCATTGCTTCACTCTGTGACATTTAAATAGCAGCTGCTATTTCAGGTGCTGCTCTTTTAGGAGGTGTCTGAAAAGCCTCCTCATGACTTTCACCCAAAGAGAAACTGCTGCGTGATCCCTTCATCTCTCAGGGCAGAAGACAATGGTGCACACCTCAGGCATGCAGGAACTTTGCACCAGGGCTTGTGCCCTGTGAGCTGCAAAGGAGAAGGAGGATGCTGGTTAGTGCAGCTCATCCCCTGCCTCTTCCAGGCTCAGGAGTTTCCTACAAGCTGCACTACCCTGAAGGCAGTTGGTCCCACCCAGGCTTTTGTTTCTGCATCCAGTGTGACCTCACATGCTGCTCATTAACCAATTCCTTCTCTCTTGTAAGTGGTTATTGTATTTCATTCAGATTCTGGAAGTTTCCCTGGTTTCCAAATAATTCTCTTAACCCTCCCCATGTTACTGACAATTTTTTTTTTAAGTATTTAACCTTTCATTAAGCCTCAGTTCCTACAATCAGAAATAATTAAAATATGACTTGTAAGTGGCAATGAATTTTTCACTTTTATTCAAAAATGAAGAAATTCTTCATGGTGAGGGTGGTGAGACACTGGCACAGGTTTCCCAGGTGAAGCTCTTGATGCTCCAACCTTGGAGGTGTTCAAGGCCAGGCTGGATGGGGCTTTGAGCAACCTGCTCTAGTGGGAGGTGTCCCTGCCCATGGCCAGGGGCTGGAGGAACTGGATGATCCTTAAGGTCCCTTCCAACCCAAACCATCCCGTGATCCCTATAAAGTTTTCACAAGCCATTTTCTGGCCTGTCTTCTAAATCACCATGAAAATCTCCAAATAAAACAAAAAAAACCCCAAAAAGCATTTTTTTTTTTCTGTTCTGAAACTAAGCCTATCTGAAATGCTCATGATATTAAAAGCAGTAAAAATCATCAATTTTCTGCTGTCCTGCTTTACCCAGCAGAGATGTCCAGATTCAACACTTTGGGGCTCTAGTTCTCTTTCCTTCCTCTTATTTCAGTAGTTGCTGTGCTAACATCTTGTTCTGCTGTGGAACTGTTTACAGTAAAGCAAAAAAAAACCACCCTTATTTGCCTAGAATCTCTATGGTGAGGGTTTTGTTGTTATTTCTTTTGTGGAGAGAAGGAAATGGAGACGAAAATGTAAATAGAGGAAGCGTTCATGTTTCAGATGATGTATTATATGTATCCCCTTGTTTCTTGTTTTACTTCTCTGCATTTTTCATTTCTCTAAGGATGTTTTATTAAAAAAAAAAAAGTGATGTGTCAACCTGCAGATATTTTGGTGGGACTTTGTTATAAAGTCACTTAGTTCCTCATGGGGTGATGTGGAGCCACGATTCAAACCCTGACCAAAACTTTTGAACTCGAGGGAGATCTTCTCAATCCAGTGACTTGCTCTAAGGCTTGGAGTCAATTCCTTTGGCTGAAATCAGCATGGAAAACCTTGTTTCTCTTGGCACAGGTTCAACCTCTGTGTCAAAATGGTGGCAAATAATGTTTTCCAGATCTTATTTGTTACCACAGCATCAGAATCACCTTTAGAGGCAGCCACGGTATCCCTAAAATAGAGGTTATGTCATTTGCATGTAATGCATTATCATGGCCATCATTAATTCCCCTACTAGTTCTTTACTATCAGAAAAAAAGCTGCATTGCAGGACAGTGAGTATCTATCAGCAGGTAGGCTTTTCTTCTGAGCTGGCTTCTAATGCAGCAGCCTTTCATCCCTCTATATAAGATTTACCTTTAACCTAGAGTCTTTCACCCATTATCTATAATGTATAATTATAAATACATTGTAGTCTTGAGTAAGTACAATTAAAAAGGGTAATTTGTTTCCCTCCCTCTCTCCCATCCTCCCACCCAAGTCCTTAGGTTTAATTTTCATGATTATGTTAGATTATGAGTCATTTTAAATCATGGTATCCAGTAGAGACTACTCCTGCTCTGCAGCTCTTTTCAACAGTTGTTTATGGTAGTTTCAGCCTCTTTCTGCCTCTCTGAGGCTCTTTATTTTTAAAGCAAGGCAGACAAGGCCTAAAATTATTCCATTAAAGAGGTGCAATTTTTGTAATGGGACTTAGAGTGCTCTGCAGAAGTGCAGGCAAGTTTCTTCAATATCCTGAGCATTATTCGCTCATTTAGTTAAATGATGTTTCTAATTCCCTGGTAATTACATGTAATGAGGCACTCTTTCTCTTCTTGATGAGACTTTAGCTTAATATGAGATGTCGTATTTTTTTTCTTTTTCTTTCTTTCTTTTTTTTTTTTTTTTTAGGGATAATTACCCTTCCCAGGAAAAGCAGGGGGTTTGTTGTGCAGAATATATAGCAAATTATTTTATTTCCTGCCATCTTGACTGCCAGTAAATTATAAAATTAAGTTTCAGTGGAGCATTAGCACCATTTTGGAAAGGCTTGAGATATTTTTTTTTTTTTCTTATTCATGTTTTGATGTCCTTTGGGACTGTTGAGCTATTATTCATAGAATAGATGTTTTTCTGCCAGTTCCTAGTATTAGATGGTATCGAAGCAGCAACATAGGTTTGTGGTGTGTATGGTTTTTTTTCTGCATAATATCCAATGCAGAATAGTCTTGTTAGTTGCTTTTTATATCAGATAATTATCTTTATAAAGTTTTAGCAACACTCCCTCCCCCCCATCCTTGCTGACTAAATTTATTTTTATGAATGTTGTAATATTAAATTCTGGAAAGCTTTTTGTTTTCAGTTCTGGATGGTTTTTCTTAAATTTCTTCTATTTGAGTAACATTCAGAGTATGGGAATGAACAAAAAGCTATAGGATGCACAAGGTTAATGCCAATAATGCAGCACTTAACTTCAGTAAAAATAGGATCAACAGTAATTTTAATTACTCTGCATTTCCTACCTTTTGTCAGTGTCATTTTTTCCCCCCTGTTATTCTGATAAGGTGTTCCTGTCTGCTTTTTTGCTTTTAAATTCAAAATACTGTCAAAATTATGAATGGAACATTATCTGAGAATAAAATTGTATAAAGGCAATCTCTGCATTAGGAGTCGAATTGCCATTTAAGAACACATTTAGTTGCCTAATTCTCATAGAAAATCTAGGGATGGATTTATCTCATCTACTTTTAGCTATCTGAAAGCATGCTTTTTAGTCTAAATGAGGAAGCCACCTACTCTCCCTTATTTCTAGTTTTATTTTGTAATAACACCTTTTTGTGCAAGAAATTTATATGAAGGGTGAGGTCTATTGGTCACAATATTCTTGGTAATTATTATTTTTATTTTTTTTTCCTTTGGTGTGGCTTGAGATGGGACTTCAAGCTTTGATGCCTGGCAAGGAGCTGGTTTGCAGGTGGACTTTGGGCAAGTCACTTTGCCTTCCCCACAGCAGTCTGTGTAAATACTGGCATTAATGACAGTCACCTCCTCTGCAAAGCCCTGTGAAAACTACAGGCTGAAATTATCATACAGCAGCCAGACCCAGAATTTTTATAACTTTCTAACACCTTTGCAAGAAACATTACATTTATTTTTTTTTCCACCTTGCAGGAGGAGATAAAATAAAATCAAAATCTGGTTGTACAGGGGGAAAACCTTATTGTCTTGTAGGGATGGCTGGGGAGGGAGTGGGAGAAAGATGGAGGGAAAAGTGACCAAAGCCTTGTGTGGCTTCTCCCTTGCTCTTTGTCTTTGGAGGAGATTTTTTTGCAGTCTGTTGGGAAGACTTGTCCTGCTTATCCTGGATTTATGGTCATCCAGCATGGGTGTATTGGTAGGAGAAGGCTATGAAGAACCTTTATATGAAGAAGATGTATTCCTATGTGTGAGGATATTGTTTTTATACCCTTGGAAGCCAAAGAGATTATCTACATGTTGTAAAATATGTTCATTTAAGAGTTTCATAGGGTCAGCATCAGAATCTGTAGTGATCGAAGGATTAAGTCTGGAGAATGGTGGGCTCCTGTATCAGAAGTGTACATTTTTCTGTCTAAGAACCATGGTGCTGCAAAATTCTAAATATAAAGGCACATCTTCATGATAAAACCAAGATTTTGAGAGGCTAAAGTGCAATCAGCGGTCGAAAATAAATGTCATAAATAACTTTTTGATCCCAAATACTGTGACCCCAATTCTATAGAAAGAAGCTGGAAAAATATGACTGCATCTCACTCTTTATTTCATCTTAAGCAATTTGACATCAATCAAATGACTATAGAGGCAAAGGCATGAACGTTTATTTCCCAGCCCACAGGATTGCTGTCAAATTGCAATTTTCAAAATTGAAAGAGTTGTTAAGCTAGATTTTCTCCATTTTCTTCCTAGTTCTTTCCCTCAAACTTTCAGAAATGTGCCTCTCAATTTTGCAGTGTACTATTCTACAATGTGTGGCGAAATTAAAGAAGCTCCTGAAAAAAACTCTTTACCACGCAGTGGCAAAACCTCCTTTTCCTGTCTGCAGCTCAGTGTATAAATCTAGAGGAAGACCACAGCAAAGAACAGGGGATGAATGAAATTTGAGCAGTAAGATATTGCTCTAGTGAGGTTGACAGGTAAAAGGAACAAGCTTGGTACGTTCATGGTACATGATTTAAAGCTGCCTGGCTATGACTGGTTGCCTCCAGTCTGCTACAACTCAAAGCAAATACTCAGACCTGCTAAAAAGGGGAACCTGCTACCTGGTGGGTGTCAGCTTTGAGTAAAACCTTTTCCTCAATATCATTGGGAGGGCAGGACATGCTTTCATCAAATGCTTATTGAGTTTAAACAAACGAGACAACCACATGCTTATAATAGACACTGGCACAGGCTGCCCAGGGAAGCTGTGGATGCCCCATCACTGGAGGTGTTCAAGGCCAGGTTGGATGGGGCTCTGAGCAACCTGCTCTAGTGGGAGGTGTCCCTGCCCTTGGCAGAGGGTTGGAACTAGATGATCTTTAGGGTCCCTTCCAACCCAACCCATTGTGTGATTCTATAATACAGAGCTTCACTGAGATACCTTTCAAAATACCAAATCAGACTTTACAGGTATTGTCCATCTACTGTTGCTTTTGTAGTAACAGAGTTTGGGGAGTCCTGGTGGAGATCTGTGCTCTGTTATCAAGAGAGCTATAGAAACCCACCAAGGCAGCCCCAGCCTGGAAGAATTTACACTTGGAACTGATGATACTGGTGATTAGTGTTATTCTCATTCTTAGCAGTCTGTCTCAGAAGTAATGGTCTGAGAAAGTGCCTTCTCCTTTATCAGTGCACTTGTGTGAAGTGGTATTTATGAGGAATGTAACCCCCCTCTCAGCTGCTGCAATACTTTGGGAGGTACCTGAATCTGATCAGTGCTTTACTTTCTCTTAAGTTTCTCCAAGTTTCTGAAAACCAAAGCTCCTTGATAGACCTGAGCAGGTCAACACTTCCCTCATATTTACAACCAACTATAATGTTCTGTTCGTGTCTTCCAGTTGTCACAGTCTGGTAACAACTTCAAAGCCTGCCGAATATATGCAATTTTCTCCTAAAACAGCAAGAAAAAGCTTCTAGTGGAGATAGTGCTTGTCTGAGCTGTGGTGACCCCTGTCCAGCTGTGATCCCTGCTAGAAGGAATTCCAGTTTCTTTCTAGGATGCTGCCACAACTGTTGGGGTGTGGAGTTGTTTCAGGGTAGCAGGTATGTTGCAGAAGATAATGTTCAATGCCACAACTGATTCACTATTGTATTTAAAGAAGTAAAAATAATTAGGTTTATTTTGCTACCATTTCATGCTGCTGCAAATCTGCAGGCGCTCCTTGTATTGCCTGGTGTGTTTCAAACTGTTGTGTTGATCCTGGAGCAGGAATATCTGTCTGTCAGTTTTTCCCAGGCTCCACAAGATCTCCCAGCCATGTCACCAGGTCATTCCCATTAAAAGATTTCTTTGATGGCCATAGTCCACTTGGGTATTCTTGGACTGTCGCCGATGAAGGAGCTGGTACCCAAACAGAGGTAATCCAGGCACATCCCTGTGCCACAAGAGCTGGGTCTGGAGTCCCAGGTATTTGGGGACATCAATCATTTCCTGGGAAGAGGGGACTCCCAAGCAGGTGATTTCAATGCCCAGCTGCTGACAGTGGTGTGAGAACAAAGGCCAGGATGTCCCCATGGCAAAGCTGCCGTCAGCCTTGCTGCCTGCAGTTGCTGCCAGCATTCCCAGCTTTGGGTGGGTCCAGAATCCCAGAGTGGTGGGGTTGGAAGGGACCTCTGGAGAGGATCTTGTCCAACCCCCCTGCTCCAGCAGGTCACCCACAGCAGGGTGCCCAGGATCGTGTCCAGGCAGGTTTGGAATCTCTCCAGAGCAGGAGACTCCACAACCTCTCTGGGCAGCTGCTCCAGGCTCGGCCACCCTCACAGGAAAGTTTTTACTCATGTTCAGATGGAACCTCCTGGGTTCCAGTTTGTGCCTGTTGCCCCCTGTCCTGTGGCTGGGCACCACTGACAAGAGTCTGGCCCCATCCTTTTGACCCCTACCCTTTAGTTATTGATCAGATCCCCTCAGTCTTCTCATCTCCAGGGAGAGAGAGACAGTCAGGTGTGCCATAGAAGTGCTGGCTTTGCAGATAACCCTGCTCCAGAAGCTAAATTCAGAGCATGTGGAAGTTCTTTGCAGTTTCCCCTGGTTAGTTTTTGCTACCAGTAGAAGTCTGAAGGATTTCAAGGTACGGATTCCAACAGCTTCATCGGGCAGCTGTAAATCCCAGTAACCACAGGGCAGCAGTGTGCAGGAGGTGCTTCCAAGCACTGTGGTGGGGCTGGGGAGCAGAAAAGGTGTAAAGCTAAGTTAGGCTGAAATGGGAGGCTGGGCTTATCAGTACCTGAGTTGCTATTTTTCAAATACAATTTTTCCTGAGGTGCAATGTTTGGATTTTCTGTTTTCATCTCCATTTTAGTCTTCCTTTTTATTCTGCCTTAGGAATTGCTGTAACTGATCAAGTTAAAAAGGGAA
>NW_008626137.1:14453-21289 GCF_000691845.1 Merops nubicus
AATAGGAAACCCATCCTATACCAATTGCTCCTGTGATCCTTTTTTAAATGATATAATTTTGAGAGGCTTCAGTATAAAACCCTGAAAAATCATGGCAATTTGTGGTTTATTCCAGGGCTTAAATGTTGACAGAGCTCACCAAGTTAATCTTGTCTTGCTTGCCAGTGTTTAAGCATTCAGATAGGTAAGACAAGAAGTTTTGAGTAGTCTTGTTCCTATACCAATTGCTCCTGTGATCCTTTTTTAAATGATATAATTTTGAGAGGCTTCAGTATAAAACCCTGAAAAATCATGGCAATTTGTGGTTTATTCCAGGGCTTAAATGTTGACAGAGCTCACCAAGTTAATCTTGTCTTGCTTGCCAGTGTTTAAGCATTCAGATAGGTAAGACAAGAAGTTTTGAGTAGTCTTGTGCTAGAGAATTATTCACTGTTCTTGTGTGGAAATGGTGATAAATAGACTAAAACTCCCTGGCTTTGCTTTTTGGCTCCATGCTGCAGCTGAGCAGACTGAAGGGATGGTTGCTGCTTGTGCTGCCAGATATGAGACTAGGAGCAGCTGCTTGGGGAAGGCTCCACCCTTCCAGGACAGTGTAAATCAGGAGCAGCACTGTTTGAGGGTGAGCCTTTCAGCCTGACCTTCCCCTGGAGAGTAGGAGGTTGCATGCAGGCTTGCCAAAATTTGTCTGTAAGGCAGTTGGAAGGTGGACTTTGCTGGTTCTTGCTCTCCTGTAGTACGTGGTCCAACAGCCTCCGAGTCTCAGGGGGTAACAGGTACAAGTTACTCCTGGGGAGATTTTGACTGGGCACAAGAGGGAAGTTTTTCACAATGAGAACAATCAACCATTGGAATCATCTCCCCAGGGAGGTGGTGGAGTTCCCAGCACTGGACACACAAGATTCAGCTGGGCCAGCTTGTCTTGATGATGCTTTTCCCAAGAGAGGTTGGACCAGATGATCCTTGAGATCCCTTCCAGTTTGGTGTTCTATTGTTCTAAGGTCCTACCAGCCATGGTCGCATCAGTCAGTACGTGGAAACCTGTCTGCCAGGCCTGGACTAACTCCCAAACCCCTTTCACAGGGGCTAATTAGGAGCCTTGGGATTAAGATCACTGTTACTTTCTGAGAGTAGCTCTAAGCCAATAGTCGTTAGGCTGAAATCCTGTTAGTTAATGAGAGAAACACCCATTTGCTGACATCTCTGTCTGTCAGCCCCAGACATCAGCCAGCATCCTGATGGGGATGTGGCTCTTTGTCACACACACTCACACCACTGCAGATTAGGATGCTCAGTTCAGCTTGTTACAAATGCCTTGATCCATTCCCATTGACATTTTAAACAAACGGTGATATATTTAGTACAATAATTACAGTTATTTGATTACCTTTCTTTTAGCCTGAAGTAGAAGGCAACTGACAGATGCGAATACCTCCGAGACCAATACTCTGTAATAAACTAACATTATTTATTACAAGATGCATTTTATTAATAGGAATTGGCAGTAATTAATTCACCAAAGTTGATGTTACTAATAATTACATGTAATTCATGAAATATTTATGAAAGAAAACTGTGTATAAAAATGACGCAAAGGTCATTTAGCTAATTAGTTAATAAATATCACCAACGTTTCTAGTGAGCCTCTCTGATTCTGAGTGGTTTTGGATTTTCCTCAGTAAAATAATTTTCGAAACGTTTTTTCTTCATCCATGGCATCTTGACATGGAAGTGAACATTTCTGGTTATTGTTTTGAGCCAATGTATGTACTGTTTCCTTTGCTAATTCACTTTGTCCTCTTTCCTCCTTCATGGTGAAAGATCCTAATTAGAGATAGCACCAGCTCAATCTAATTTAGGTTATCAGTGAGTTGTGGTGTCTCCCAGTTTAAGGATATATGAATATATCTCTGTCTTTTTAACTTGATTCCACTGACTTTTCTTGGAATCAAATAACCATCATCCAAATTAATAGCTGACATCTGAACTGGAAAAATCTTAGCGTCAGTTCTGCTCCCATTGAATCCAATGACAAAAGCACCCATTGACCTTCTGAGATGCAGGATCAGACCCTGGGCTGTGCCCTGGGCAGATATTGCACTAGTTTGTGGCAACCTTTGCCACAGGATAAGCTGGTGATATTTGTAGAGCAGGCTGTGGAATGAGGTTATCCTGGTGATTAGGTCATTCTGTGTGATACAGGCTATGGAGAACTTCACCCTGTTTTGAATTAAGCCAAACGACTTGTGTTTGGTTAAGACCAGGCTTTCAGAGAAGATTTGAAACACAAAGAGCCAGGCAATCCACCACATCTTTTTGTCATATGCTCCAACAGCCAATCAGGCTCAGCCTCCAAGCAGGGTGGAACTGGCTGCAGTTTCTTGCTGTAAGTCAAACACAAATTATTTGGCTCAATGAAGGGTTTGTTGTATAAAATTCCATATTTTCTCCTGAAAAAGGGCAGACTTGGTGATCTAATAGTGTTTGTTTCCATGAGTCTACGAGAGCCACCTCTGCACTTTCCTCATTCTGGGATTGCTTTATGCTCAGTCATAAAACAACCTTCAGCACTCAGCCTTTTGGCACAGAAGAGAAATGTTTAAGGACTTCAGGGATGAGGAGGTGAAGAGAGCATCGTGCTCATTGCCTTAAATCCAGGCATGAGGGGTGGTGACCAAGGGCTGATGTCACTTCTGCACGCTGCTCTGAGAGTGGGTAAAGCATCTCTGGTGCAGCTCTGAGCAGGGAGATGGTCACAGGGCTGCCCTAAATCAGGGAGGGGTTGGCCTCTGTTTGTAAGCTTTCCTAAATAGTTGTTCTCTGGCTTGGTGTTGCTGTACTGACTAGAAACAGATTGCCCTTAGACAGCCACCACCGTGAGGTCCTTAAAAGCAAACCTGTGTGTGGAACCTCAGCTCCTCTTGTTTCATGAACAAGATAAAGAAACCTTGGCCTTCAGTACTGAGGGGTGGTGTTCCTCTCGTGTGTCATTCCCAGAAACAAAATAGGCCTAGGAGCCTTCCTTTGTTAAGAACCTGTCCAGGAGGGACAGTGTGTATGACAATGTCTTCCATGGTTGTCTACCTACTGACATTCTGAACATACATAGATCCAACTCACAACTGGTGTCTGTGATCTGTGCATAAACTGAGTTATAGGTCTGTAGCTGGTCTGAATCTGAACAGCCTCTCCACTGTCTCATGCCTCATTCAGTTTTTGTGGACTACATAAAATCTTCTTTAAAGAACAATTTTATTGTATGGTAAGATCTGATACAGCAAATTTTCTTACATGAGACAATAAAGCAAACAGACCCAGACAAACACTTGATGCTTGTGTTACCTTACCAGCCTGTCAGTTCATGTTCCCTTTAATGCACAGGTGCAAAACAGGTCTTGAAAGAAAGAAGTCTCTACCCCCTTCTTGCTGAGCAGAGACACATTGCCTTCAGATGGCAAAGGCAGGTGGCAAAATGATGCTGGTGATGTTTGGCAGCTGGTTGTTATTGTCTTCTAAGAACTTGATGGAGGAGCTCAGGTGGAAGACCTGCAGATGGAAATGATATCTGCTAATATCAAGAATGAATGACTTTAGTTTTGCTCTTTCCAACTCTACTTTTAACAAAATAATGATTTTTTTGTGTGTGTGAGCCCCCCAGACCTTTGAGGTGATGTTGCTCTGAGAAGACACTGGACAGAGAAGTGGAGAGAGAAAGCAGTAACAGAAGATAGACAAGAAAGGATGGGGAGGTGAGGCCATTCTTGACTTCTGGCTTTACCCCTTTCGTTTGGCCAGCTCCTGATGGGCAGAAAGCTCCTTAGGCTCTGCTGGCTGAAGCTGAGACCTGGACTGGCCAGGCTCAGGCACTTGCAAATACCATTGCTCTGTATGCTAATACACCAGTACACACAGAACAATACATTGCTTATCTCAGCAAGACTTCAACAAGAACAAGCATGGAGGCATAAACAACCTCAAAACAATAACAGGAGCACCCTGAGGTGTGGGTTGGGAAGGAATGATTGCATTTATTAACGAGGAAGGAGTCCTTCACCCAGGGATCCCTACTGAGGTGCCCTCATCCTTGGCTGATGGCCATCCCCAGGAAAAACAAATGTCACTGTGTGGTGTTGGAGAGGATGAGCTAGAGCCATATCAATCTCTTGCTCTTCTCCCAGTAATTCCATCTCAGCTCATTAGTAAATGACAAAATTTCGTCTTGCATTATTATTATGTAGCCTAACTGAATAGGGAAACAATTTTCTGAGGTTGTTTGAATTGCCTGCCTTGGAAAATAAATATGAAAAAGCTCTTGTTATTTACAACGAATAGACAGAGTCTCAGGAAGAAAAAAAGCTTCAGCAGCAGAGAGAAGAAACAGCAAAACAAGGCAAGGGAAATATGCACAGGAGGGTCTGGCTGTGGTACAGAGTAGGTACAAACCCACAGTACCTCTGCCTGCCACGTAAACCATTTTAGCCTTTACTTCAGTTACAAACAGTCCTCCTGATGGGCAATTGCCTTGTAAAAAAAGGAACAATTTTGAATTGCCTCGAATAAGCTTCCTAACAGGCAACTGGTTCTGAGAGAACAATTTCAAACTCTCTGTCTCCTTATCTTCTGTCGACATCATTTTTCAGAAGGGGCAACAGGAACAAATTAAATCGTTTTGCTGCAGACAGTCTGTCTGTCTGATTGCACTGCGACTGTTGCCCATTCTGAAGATTTTCTCTAGCAGTTTAAAACTAAGACAAGAGGAAAGTTGCTGTGTGCCCACACACACACAAACCTCTGCCTCCTTCCCCTTATGCTTATTCAATTAGGAGGCACATTTACAGTATAAGAAGCTCAGAGTCCAATTCTACCCATGGCCAGCTCTGGTTCCAAGTGTCAGAACCACCCCACTTCCCCCCTTTTTTTGTTTCCCAGAGCCAGACTAAGAGCTTGAAAGAAAGGAAGTAATGAGAAGATAGATATAAATTAGTTTAATCCAAATATTACTTGTGGAAACAAGTGTGGGGAAGTGTGACCGGCAGCATTTGGGTCTGGTTTGTTGTGTTCACAGTAAGGCAAATAAAAAGGCTTAGTTGTCTTTTGCCTTTTGTATTTCTCATGCCTTCTCATCTCTTCTCATCTCTGAAGCCTGGCTTGGCTGCATAAAGTTTGATTTTTGACTGAGATGCAGCTGTTAGGGCTGAATAGAAACAGTGGGCACGGTGGAAGGGAAAGAAACTGGGAAATGAGATGTGCTGCAGCCAGCAAATGGATTTGGAGAACCTGATTGCTGTATAACAAAAGAAGCCTCTGGGATATATTTTACTTACTGCTGGAAAGGAGAGAGCTGTGGTCTTGGGACATGTTTCTAAGGCCTGCAAAGCAGAATCATCGCTGCTGGATTGTGTCCAAGTGCTGCTCAGGATCCCGACGGCTCTTGGGTGGCATTAAATCAAGATGGATGTCACTTTACATCTCATTGTGAATGCACTACCTGGAGCACGGGCTTGCTTGGAGCATTCCTTTCCAAGCAGAGACTTCGGCCTCCAGGGAGGCTTGATCTAGCTAGGAAGAAAGGAGGAAAACCTTTTCCAGTGCTTCGATCTGCTGGTCACTCAGTGTATAACCAAAATTCTCCAAAACCTCTTCCTTGAGAGCTTTGTGTTGTGTTCAGGGGATCTGAGTCAATGCTTCTTAGCATAACTCTATGCTGAGGGTGTATGGGAAGCAGATGAGCTGTGTCTCCAGGCTGGAGGGATTCCCCACTGCCATAACTGTTTCTGCAAGCTGTTATTGTGTGTTGGCTCCTATCTTAACAGGTTCAGTGGTTGCTCCATCTCCACTGGGTGATGCTGTCTGTGTATTCCATTGCTTCATAGAAAGTCACAAACCACCAGGTGATACCTTCCAACTGTCTTAAATAGATGTACCTGGGGAGGGACTATTTCATAACCCCTGTGTTGGGAGCTAACTTCAGAGTTGACCTATTCCTGTGTTTATATAAACCACAGGTGTGATCAGTGAGGAAATAAACATGAAAGACTGGTAATTGTTTTTTCAACAGCAAATTAACACGTATGGAATGTATCATTAACATGTTATTAAATATGCAGGTAAGCAATATATTTTTTTAAAAAAGAATTAATGGTTTGTGAAAGGAAAGGCAGCACATTATTAAGACAGTGTTTCACCATCCACTCCCCCGTGCAGAAAGAGATCTTAAACTTAACCAAGACAGCTTTAAACAGGAGTGGAAACTTTATCATGTCTATTCAAGGTGTAAATGTGAGGCACGAGATAGGTTGAAGTGTGTAAGTGTGTAAGGAGGAGATGCAGTTGTCAGGTCCCCAGGCAGGTGCTAATTTCCAGGAACATGTTGTGCCTTTGCCTTGAGTGAGCATAAAGGAGAAGTTAACATCCATTCCTGGTGCTGGACTTGTATCAGAGCATAGAATGATTTAGATTAGAAGAGACCTCAAGAGACTGCATGGTCCAGACCTTGCTGAAAGCAGGTTTTACTTTTGGCACCAAGTGAAAAAAGTAAACTGCTGTGGTCAGTCATCACAACCTGTCTCTGGTTGTGCCCATGGTTGTAAATGAAAGCAGTGCCTTATTTGAATTAGGTGGCTATTCAACAGGGTGAAGGCCTTTTGGTGTTGAATTTGTGGGTGTTGCTCATCAACATGTGGGTCTAAGAAAAATAGCTGCAGTCCCAGCACAGGCCCAAATTCTATTTGGCTAATAGGCAAACTCAAGATGTTTTCATAAGCTTTGCAGCAGCTCCTTTCCTTTTCAACCTTTTCCATTTCAAAGCAGCACCTTTCCCATCAGCTGGGATTGTTTAG
>NW_008626137.1:21384-114754 GCF_000691845.1 Merops nubicus
AGGACAAGAGGAAATGGCCTCAAGTTGCGTCATGGGAGGTTTCGATTGGATATTAGGAAGAATTTCTTTCCTGACAGAGAGGTGAGGCATTGGAAGAGGCTGTCCAGGGAGGTGGTGAAGTCACCATCCCTGAAGGGGTTCAAAAATTGTGTAGATGTGGCACTTGGGGACATGGTTTAATGCTCATGGTAGTGTTGGGTGATGGTTGGACTTGATGATCTTAAAGGTCTTTTCCAATCTTTATGATTCTATGATTTCTGCTTGTGGCAGAAGTAACTGGAGGTGGGAAGGAGGAGCCTGACCCCAGTGCCAACCTCAGCCACCTCCACCTGATCTGTAGGCAGCGAGCTGGCCCTGGGGGCACAGTCCTGGCACTATCAGCCCACTCAACCCCTGCACAGCCATGTCCTGAGCTCGGGCTCCAAACCAGAGACAGCTTTGCTCTCTGTGAGGATCCAGTCCCTCATTTCTGTGGGTGTGCTTTGTTGTCTCATATCTGCCCAGCCACGCTCACAACACTGAGAATCCACCAGTGTAGAAGACACAGGGTGAAATAAAAAAGCTTCTGAAAGAAGCAGACAACCAGGAAAACAAAACAATGCTTTTCTCTAGGAGTAGGAACCCTAGGAGGTGTTAACTTGATTTAATCCTTGCCCTGTTTTATTTGGCCACTGCTTGCAGAATGCTGCTGTTGGTTTTGGCATAAGAAATGTATTATGCTATTTCAGCCAACGTCTCTCAATGCGCTCTTGAACAGGGGTGTTTTTAAAGATGATTAAAAAAAAAAAGCTGCTTTCAAAAGACAAAAGCTCTCGTACAGTAGAACAGAAGCTTTTCTAAAGCCTTTCCCCCCACCTCTTTCTCCTTGAAAACACATTTGTAACCATTAGTTTGGTGTCATGTTCTGTGATGGGGGTATTTTTGCCCTTTGCATCCCGTGGTAGCAGGGCAAGGGCTGCAGGAGGAAGGCTGGTGGCTCTCCAGCCCTGCTGATCATGAATCATGTCAGTCTGGAAGGGAACCCGAGCTGGTCCCCAGCTCAGCAAGAGCTCCAGGCTCTGCGACTTCTCTTCTGCTGGAAATTTTTTTGGGGAGAGGTTTTTAGGTTAAGGAAGCATCCTTACATTAACAGGACCATTGCATTAGGTACTAGTTAGAAGTATTTAGAACTCGAGGTCCTCAGTTGTGTTTTACTCAAAAATCAACTTCTTTGGTCAGTGTTCTAATGCCATTAGGTAATAAGGAATAGTCCTAAATTGGTTGAAAAGGCAGAAGGCCAAACAAGCCAAGCAGCTGTAGCAGAATAGATACTTTCTATGAATCTGTTCTGTTGATATAAGTTCAATATAAGTTATGAAACTGGAAACTAATTCCTTTCTAAGTGTGTAAATTTGGTGTAATCTTCCTACTTAAGGATGCTTAATGAAAAAATGATTACAATTGGAAATAAACAAACTATTTTCCCCAGAAAACAATTTCCTGTTGGAATCACTAACTTTGATAGTGGAATATTCAGTCTCATAGAACCCTGTAAATGAAAGCTGGAAAATGTTTAGCGAGATATTAGAAGAAAGAACAAGATCAGGACGGCGAGCTGTGGATATTGCCTTTTCTGTAGTGGCATTCTGACAGCTTACAGAGATTTTTCTTTTTTAACTCTCATTTCCTTTCTCTGAGCCTGATTCTGAGCACAGTTGGGTGCACGTGTGTGCCCAGAGCGGTGCCACACGTGCTGGAAGCTGTTTGTTTGAATAAGGTTAGATGGCAGTGACATCTGCATTTGTATTAGACCTTCTTTTTGCTGCTGTTTTACTTCCAGAATGTTAAAATAAAAAGAAGATTTCCTGTGGAAATCACAGAGCTGTTATCTGGTAACATCAGAGCACTGGGATCCTACCTGCTTCTAACTGGTAAGGTTAATGTTTATATTTTCCTCACCTCTTGTTTATATATTTAATTACCATTATTTTGTAGCCTAATTAAACAGGAAAACAAACTTCTGAGTTGATTTGAATTACCTGTCTTGATGCCTCCTCCATAAAATCCCCAAAACGCTAAAAACCAAATTTTGGTTAACAAAAACTCTCTTGTAGTTCAAGATCTTGTTGCTAAAATATTTGGTGACAATTAGTTATTTCTTGAGCTTTGAGTGAATTATATCTTTCAGTCTGAGCAGTTTGGATGGGCATTCACTGTGCTGTGTCTGTACTTCCCCCAAATTTGCCTGCACCAGTTTTTAATGGTCATCACTCACATGCACAAATAATCCGATTCCATGTTCACAAAATGAAGCCTTTGGTGTTTCTCTTCCCTCAGAGGCACGTGGGTCAGCCAAGAGGAGCTGCACAGCCAGCAGTGGCCCTTGGGAAATTACAAAATAGATGTTATTTCTCAGCCCCAGCTCACAGTTGGATCTGGAAGGATGCAGAGCCAGTGGTCTTGATGTTAGTAAATCATTAAGCGCATTTTATTGTGTTGATTGAGATCCCGTGATTAGGAAACTGTGCAGGATTTTGAACATCAGTGACATCATTTGTATAATCTCTTCTCTGTATTTTCTGTGCTGTTCCTTTGCAGCCTATGTGTATTATACTGGTGCCAGGGATGGTACCAGCCATTTGTGAATACAGAGGTGAAAGGAGTGGAGATTTTTTCCTATACAAAAGGTTTTTAGCACCACTGTTGATTGTGTATTGCAGAAGTAGTTATTTTTTTATTTGTTTTTTTTTTTTTTTTTGATAAGCACAAGTAATTCAGGATAAGGTGTGTGTTTGCAGGCAGTTCTGTGTATGAATTGAAATAGCTCTCCCTGTGCCTTGCACTTATCAGTATTTACTGTCACTGCTGTCATCTAGTCAATTTATCTACTTAGGAGGTTTCTCTGATATTCCTCTGAACTTGATCAGTGCAAATTAGTTTCTAATCCACAGCAGTATTTTACTTCTCACCTCTTGCTGCCTTTTATAACGATGTCTTCTGAGAGATTCTGAGAAAAGTTTTGCCAAAAGCCTTAAGCTGAGTTTCTGTCTTGTTTGCCCCCTTCAAGGTTTTAATGTCACATAGAAATGACACTAATAAACAGCCTCTGTAAAGTGGCATTTTTGGCTAGTGCTCCATGATTCTTTTTAAATTCCTTTTTAATGTCAAAAGATCTTTCACTGATCGTGTATCACTACTGACCAACTATAGAGTGCATGGGTGTGTTTTGGCTTTTTGTTTCCCTCCTCAAAATAAGAAGCATCTTACCTGTATGAAGTCAGATTACACTTGGGAAGGGACAAATTGGGAGGGGTGTATTTTAACTAGTTTTCTGACCAGTCCTACAGAAAACCACTCAGAATAACATTCATTTCTCCAAGATAGTTTCAGTCACACTGGAGGGCTGTGTTACCAAATGAAGCCAACTCACTTTCAGATGTAAACCTGCTGCTCATGTGAGACCACAAAAATTTGCAGAACTACATTTCCAAAGCAAAGAAAATGTCGACAAACTCCTCAAAAACTTCCTCTTTAGCCAGATTAATCTCTATAAATTATTAGGATGAGGAAAGACATGATGGGGCTTGTAGTGAAAACAAACTTTAGAATTCCTCGTGGTGCCTCAATACTGAAGATTTTTAGGTAAATTGCTGTGGCTTTTTGTACAGTCTATGATTTCCATGTTGCTTGACTTGTTTTCACTTGACATCAGATTAGCCAACAGGTTAAATATTGTGGTTTCAAAGTGTTAATTTAGCACATTTGCAAATTGGAATTTTAACATATTTGGAATTTTGATGAGACTAAAAGCCAAATTATAATGTTTAAAGCAGCTGATTTTAGGTGCAGTTCAGCAATTAAGTTAATTTCCAGCTCGCTGATGCTGAGAAGGACACTCAGTGCTGATAACAGCTTATTTTCTCAGACACAGATTGAGGAGCTGCCTAGGAACTTTCAAACACACACATATGCTTGATTTGTCTATTTGTATTCAAGTTTACCTTTTTTTGGTTGCCAGTAACACTACCCCACCTGCCCTATACAGCTTGTAGTGCTCAAACCTATTTGGAAAATCATGTGAATAGGGATTTGCATCCTTACAATTTCCTTTCCATTTAGGAAGCATCTGCTATATCTTTAAAACCAACAGGTCTGAAGAGGCCACAGGCTGTGAAACAGACTAAAGCATTATTAAAATGAAACAAAAACTAAAAAAAAAAAGAAAAAAGCTTGCTGGACCTAATTCAGCAGCAGTTTCAGCCTCTTTTTTTTTTTTTTTTTTCCTCCCCTTCTCTTTTTACCTTGAAAAGGTTAAAAGCATTTGGGTCCTTGTGGAAAATGTAATTGCATTTCAGCCTTGTTTATGTGTGAATCTAAAGAATACTGATAATCTGCCACGTGAAAAAGTTCTGTTCTTCTGCTAACAGGCAATCCTTCTTGTCCCTAACAGGTCTTTCTATTAAGTAAACAGTTAAGGCCTAATTGGAGCTTTTATCTGTACCATGTCACACTAACTGATCAACCATTGCTAGCAGTCATATAAATGTCATTTTAAGTACTTCAATTGTGCAGCTCCAAGTACTACAAGGAACGAGGAAAACCTCAGCTGCAATTCTTCTTAATAACAAATAAAAAGCAAAGTTCTATGAGGATGTGTTCCAGCAGGTTAAGTCAATATTATCCTCCTAATCTTCATGCATATCATTTCCATGGGCAGCTGGATGTTTTGTCAGGGGAATCAACTTATCCTAGGACATTTCTTTCTCTAATTAGGTTTTCCATTCTTTTGAAGATGGGCAGTGCCACCATGGTTTTTTTCTGTGTTATTTATCACATAGGAAAGCTCTAACACAAAATATTTCTGCCAGATCATTTCTAGCAGAGTTGGTCCATTACTCTGTCTACACAAGAGCCCTACACAACAAAAACTTCCTTTGACTTCCATGATTTCCTTGGAGTGGAATAGACACTCTCCTCCCTAACTTCTCCCATCCCCTCTGTTTCTCTACCTAGGCACCAGCTTTGCAAGAAAAGAAAAAACCCTCCTTTTAGAATTGTTTTAGACAAGCAGGATATTTTGTTTGTTTATGTGTTTGCTTGCTTCACTTCCTAGTCATTGCCTGAAAGTCTGGCTTTGGCTTCTCCTGAGTCCCATTGCACACATCCCAAATGGAAAGAAAAAATATAACTTCACTTTCCAGAAGCACTCAGCATTCGTTTGTTCTTGCTTTCAGTGGGAGCAGGGTTTAGCCAGGGCACAGTGAATCCCATCCCAATCTAGGTTAGAAAACAAGGTCCAGAAAACACTTGTATTGCTTTTGAAAAATTACAGGCTGGCTTTTCAAGCACAATTCCTCTGATTATTTTTACTTCTCTCCACAAATCCCCTGACCCAGTAATAGAAACTTCCTTCTGTTTCCTGATAGTATTGCAGTTCTGTGTTGGTTGGCAGGCATCACAGAGTTGCTATCAGAAGGATTATTATTAAACTCATTAGATAACTGAAAGTATTTCAAACGTCGTTTTGAGTCCTGTAGTTTTTAACCCTGGACTTGGGAGAAGAATTTGGCTTTGAAACAATGACAGCAACTCTCTCTTTGAACATGAAGCTTTTTAGAACCATCTCCCATCTGGCACTGTTAAATTAATGGAGCTCTAGAAAATAGGTCATTGAGCTCATTCCTTGTCTCAAGGCAGGACTGAATGTATTTGAGTCATTTATAAGAAAGGAAGATGAATGCTGTCTTCCTAAGGTCCACCCAGCCCATGATCCACGTTGCCATCAGCAGCTTGTAGTGTACAGTGAGCACAAGGACATGGTGATCCCCCCACCTCAAATACTCTTCCAGTATCAGTTCTAGTTCACTGGCTCCTGATTCTTTGAGGTTTGCTGTACCTCTGGCTCATGTATTTATTGCACATCTTCCAGAGAATTGCAGATTGACCTCCTCTTTCCACCTTGGATGCAGTATCACACTATCTTATATCATATGCAGCTGGGATTCAGATGAAGTGCTTCAGTTCAGGTCCTCCTTACAGGCAGCCACCCCCACCAGAGCTCCTAGGCTAGAGAAGGGGTCTCTCAAGGGTACAAAGGAAACAGTGCACCTCTTCCCTTTGGCCAAGGCAGGAACAAGCTGGAAAAGGGCTGACCTTAGGCTAGCCAAAGTCATGCATTTGGCATAGATTCTGCACACACAGATCTGGTCCTGCCAACAAAACATTGGGCTGAAGGACCATGCATGTGATGGGATCTTAGCTTTGGTGTCTCTTTGGCCCAGTGCTGGTAATGTGGCTGTATTTTACTGGTGGTAATGTTGATGTGTGACTCAGTTTCCCTCAGGCACACATACAAATTTGTACTGCTGCTGTGGCCAAAGCTCCAGGTGGGGTTGGCCAGGGCTCTGAGCAACCTGCTCGAGTTGCAGATGTCCCTGCTCAGTGCAGGGGGGTTGGTTTAGATGGACCTTTAAAGTTCCCTTCCAACCTGAACCATTCCTGGGGATACCCCTGTGTATGATCCCAACAAAGAGGAAATCAGTAAGATGTGGTGGAGGGACTGCTGAGCTCTTGATGAACTGAGAGGAATAGCTGGAGTGGTTCATCCCTCACACCAGCAAAGGAACCAAGATTCTTGGCTGGACTGGGGCCAGCTGAGTTTTGCAGAGTCAAATGCAATGATAAAAGTGCAGTCTGCAGCAAGACTCACGCAGAAGAATGTATGAAGTCTTTATCACCCATCCTTTCTTTTCCATAAGGAGGTTGCTTTTTATCGCCCCCAAGTTTTGTGGAGGTTTGGGAGGTATCCCCTTTCAGGGAGCTGTTTTATGCTCCCCAGCAGCACCCTGCCCCATTGTTCCCAGGAGGACGATGAAACTTTTGTACCTGTTGGTTGAGCTCAGGCCATCCAGCCCCAGGCAGATCCCTCTTCCTGCAATTAACATTCATGGTTAGCTAAGCAGAACTTCTACAACACATCTTCCCTGCTTTGAAGGTTATGTTACATGGTTTCAAAGCATCCAGAGGAAAAATCCCTGTATGAAGAAGATATCTGGGAATATCCATTGTCTTATTGTGTATTTAATCCCTGCATTTCATGTGGGAATTTGCTTGTTATTTATTCAATGATTTCTAATGTAACAGAAAATAAAGTGGGACAGCCAGTAAGAGCACAGTGGTTTTAAAATTTTCCATTGAATTTTATCCCAGGTTTCCAATCTCTTTCTTGGATTTAGGAGAGGAGGTGGTGTTTTTATTTCTTCAGAAAATTTTCATGTGTTGTTCTTAAAGGTTTTGCATTTGTGCAAATATAGCAAACATTTTTTTTCTAATAATATGTGGAGACCTCTATATAGTTGATGTTCACTGAAACGATCAGAAGTGATGTAACTTTTCACTAGTAAAACTCCTCTTGCCTTGAAAAAAGTAATGGCACTTTCCCTCTTTTAGAAGTGAGGGTAGCAGGAATAGTTTTAAGGACTTTTGTAGCTGCTGAGCTGGAAACACACCCAGTCAGTGCCACAGAAATAACCTGAAATAAACCACTCTCGTGCTGCGTGTGGTTACAGAATCTTCATAGCCCCAGTGGGTGTTTGCCTTGCTTTTGAAAGGTACCAATAAACAACTAATTAATAAAGCCTTTAGTAAATGAGTGGTGGTACCCCCTGGAGTTAGCAGCCCTTATATGAGATATGGCTGCAAGTAAGAGAAACATCAGGTTTTGTTTTGGAATGTCTTTGACTTATCCTGTGCCATGGAGAAAGAAAGGGAAGAAGATTTAAAATATCACTTAAATAAGAATGATTCTGTTCAGGCATACATTGGAGCAGATAAAGCTACAGAAACTTGCTAACATGACTCGTATGTCTGCAGTAGAAGACTTTGTTCTGTTTGGTTTAGGATACATTCAAATGATCTGTCATGTTGTCTTCACTTACAATGACATGTAAAGTCAGTTGTGAGCAGGATGTCCTGCAAAAAACAGAGGGGAAAGTTGGGGTGAACACAAAATATTCTGACTGATGATGACATGGCCAACATGTGGCATAAATGCTTCTTTTGCTAAAAGTATCTCCAGGTCAGAGCTTTTGCCTGAGTGAAATGGGTAGGAATGCAGAGTCTGCCAGAGCTGGGGGACATGGACACTTGGGCAAAGTTCTGTTTAGATGAAGCTGCTGGGCAGGCCCAGCTGTGGGAGCTCCCGTGGTGTGTGACCACCACATTAATGCTGAACTTGGGGTAACATCCAGCTCCTGGCACATGCTTTCTACTTTGGACCCTCAGTTCAGCAGCTTCTGGGGAATTTTTTTTATATATATATATATGTACATTTTTTTTCTGTGCACAAGTAGCTTATGAATTACCTGGTGAACATTTTCTGCTGTGAGGTACATCCGTGCTGCTCTACACAAATATCAAGCAAATGGTGACAAATGCTTCATTCCTGGACAGAGTGGCTGGAAGGCAGAAGCACAGATGTGTGCAGACCTCAGTTCTCTGTGCAGCAGCTTCTGATATTCCAGGAGTCTCTCTCTCAGACACAATTTTCCTGTGATACCACAAGCCAAACAACTTCTCTTTCCATACTGGTTTGCAGTGTGTTATTCATTGGTTGCTTTTACCCCCTATTCTAGAAATAACTGCTTTTCAAGGACATCACCTTTATTACAGTATCTGTTTGAGAAATAACTGCTTTTTATAACCTTTATTATAGCACCTGATACTGAACTTCTTATTCAGGTAACACTTGAAATCGACACATGGATTTGTCCTAAAATATGCCAGGTGATTTGGGTGTTATTTGGGCTGAAGAGCAATAGCCATTGCTGGCAGTACAACCTCTTGATTGCACTCCCTGGGTTTGGGAAAGGGTCTCAGACTAGAAAACAGTTTTTTTTGTTGTTGCCATGCTTGAAACGATCTGTGAAATAAATTGTTTTAATGGATCAAATTATTGAGATATTTAATTTTGGCTCTGGCTTGCCAGTGTGTAAATGGCCCTAGAGAAAAGTTTGTTCTCTTAACAGATAAAGTTTAAAATAGGGTTTGTTCTATTAGCCTGTGTGTAAAGGCAAAAGTATAGTTTTCCTGGCAGCTTTTAAATGGATAGTTATGAGTTCACTCTGACCAAAATATCAGTGAAAGTGTATCACAGGTGATCACTTTTTCTAATGTAAATCATTTAACATCAGTAATTTTCCTCTGTTGCCAATGCCATTAGTTATTTTAGAGGTAAAAAAAAAAAAAAAGGATGTTTTACTTACTTTGTTTTTTATTTTACTAGGTACCCATAGCTTAACTTAATGATTTGTATAAGTGATAGTAATTGCTGAAACTACAGTTGAGTATTATTAGCTATAAAATGAACATGGTTATATGTCCAACACAACTAGGAAGGAACAGAAATGCAGTTGTATCCAAGAGAAAATAATTACAGCAATAATCAGTGTAATTCATGATAATGGCTGAATTGAATTTCACACCATAGCTCCAAGCACTTACATTTAATGAATGTAGTTTGTGCTTGTTTACTAAAAAGGTTTTTAGCAGAAAATCGATAATGTAACTTCAGTGTTTCTAATTGCAAATGCAATTTTTTTTTAAAAGTAGTGGTTCAATAAGGATTTTGTAGGGAAAAATAGGGAAAATTAAGGTATGTAAGTGCAGCAAATGCTGTTACTTTAATTGGGCTACCTGTGCATTAGTGGTATAGTTCCTTAATATTTATTTATTACTGCATATTGATTAAAATTGGTTTGTATTCCATTTTTAAGACTAGCTAATGTAATGAACATTGAAACTTTTCAGTAAGTGCTGGCTGTGACTAAGCATATCACTTTATAATGGGACTGTCCTCACAAAGAGGTGTTTTTACCTTAAAAGCATCATCACAAGAGCGAGGAAATACAGGCTGGTCTACAAAGGTGCTTTCTACATGATGAATATAAAAGAGTTGCTGGTCTTTTACCTGGAATAGCAAAACAAATAAAGTGATTGGCACTTGGCAGTGTAATTATAATTGCTTAATTGGCCCAAATTGGCTTATTCTTAGCCTCATTGGTGATGAGGGAAACTGTTAATTTTTTTAATTGACAAGGGAGCTGAGGAATGTAATGCCAAATGAAGTTTTCAGTTCCTCAGCACCACGATCTCCAGTGTGATCTCCCAGGGCTCTGAGGTAAGTGTGGTACGTGGAGGTTGTGAAGATACATAACTAACAAGAATGAGTATGAATAATCCTGAACACTGATGCCTGGTTGTACTGAAGTCAGCAGCAAATCTCCAAGTTTTTTAACTGGTGGAGCTTGATGGCTGGCACATGGCTGAGGCTGGGGAGTATAAAAGAGGTAGAAGTTGGGGTAGAGCATTTAGAGAACAGAATAATGATGAAGCTCTCAGAGATGGGTTTTCTGGAGCTCAGCTACGTACAAAGAGAAGTTGAATTTACTTGTGGGCTCTTTTTTGCTCTTAGAGACATAGATCCAAGTAGTATATCAATGGGGAGAGGGCAAGACCTGTGAATTCCTTCTGAACTTTCTCACACCTCTATGAACCACCCTCATAATCTGCTATGACAGTCTCTCATGTTAAAAATCATGGCTAGTGGTGATCTTTTGTCTTAGAATCATAGACCTGTAGAATGGTTTGGGTTGGAAGGGGCCTTTAAAGGTTGTCTGGTCCAAGTCCCATGCAGTGAGCAGCGACATCATCACACTAATTAGAAGAAAGTCATTAAGTCATGGATCTTGCAAAACCAAGCTGACATTCCAGCAGGAGGGACATCACTGCCCAACCAACAGCAATGAGGTGGTAACCAGACTTGAACCGTGGCAGCAAATTAAGTAAAGCTGGCAAAATATTAAGAAATATGGAAGGATTTAAAAAATAAACCCTGATCACTCGAGATATGTGCTCTGGTTATTTCCTGGGGCTACCTGCCCTCACCACTAGAACCAGTGTTGCATTTTCTGCTGGGTTCAGTGAGGCATTTTACTCTACAAAAACAACTAGCTCCTTTCCAACCAATGATTACTTGTAATTATGCTTTCCCCTGCTATTATTCTAATAGACTGTCATGCTGCACAGAGGAGGCGTTTGGAGGCTGCTTTTATGGATGGACTGTTGGAACACTTAATATAGCTCTATTTTTGAATTATCAGGTTCTATCCTTTTGAAGTCTGTGTTAGTGGAACTCCTATTTATGAAATGTGCTGTGCTTAAAGGTTTGCTATTGATGAAGAGGTCCAACAGAGGCCTTTATCCTAAGTACTGTAGCATTCTCCCCGAGAAATAAATAGCCTTGCTAAAAGGTATGTTGTGTACCAAGGTTGCAAATTATCAGCCAAGCACCTTATAACTGTATACTTCAAAAATACCTTTCTGCTTTCTGTTTGTTCTCCTTTTCCACAACACGAGTGATGTTTTTAAAAACACATAAGGAAGAAAAAACCAGCCCAACCCAATCTGTTAGCTCTTTAATTGGGCAACAAGTTCTCAATGTATCTCTTTAATATACATATAACTCTTAGTGGAAGGTGCTGTTTATAGGCATTTCATTCTCTGTATCAAGGACTGTGAGTTTTGAGGGAGTTTTCAGCTCCCATTCAAGTGAGTGATTCAAATTGCTGATTTATTGCAGAATTCCATCACTATGGCAGCCACACCAGTGCCTCCAAAGCTGTGAGCTGAGGATTACTACCCAATTATTTAGGAAATGGTAATGAGAACAATGTCATACATACAGAAAAGAAGAAAAACAATCAGATACTTTCAGTCACTAGATGTTTACAGTCAAAGACTGGGCAGGAGGAATCTTTGTAGCTTTGTTTTCCTTTTATGTTGATGTTACTGGGAGCTCAGTGGTGCAAGGTGCTGCCTGCTCTTCCTCCCTTTGGAAATCAACTCCCAGACCCTCTAATTCTGTTACCTGCCAACACTCTGTACCTTGAGCTCTTTGGTCCTGGAGCCAAAGCAGGCTGATGATATGATACACCTTGATTAGTCTATCTGCTGCTGAGTTGTAGCCTGGTTTAAGACCAGAACAAATCAGAAGAATGCAATGTCGATAGAATTTATTTTTAAAAGTGAAAGGAAATATTAATTTTCCATTATTCAGTACTCTTATCACAACATGCTGACCTCTGTGGAACCTGCTACATCCAGCTATACCTTTCCTCTCCTTGAGAGCTTCTCCTTAGGCTGCCTTTGCAGACCCAGGGTGCTGTGCCAGGCTTGGGGCACTAGAGCTCCTGGGTGCTCCCAAACCTGATGGGACACCCAGCATGTTGGGATGGGTCCTATCAATGGGCTGATCCTGAGAGGGCGAGGGGTGGGGGTCAAGAGCAACACCCAGGAAAGGAGTGGGTGCATGAAAATGCAAATTTAGCAGGTGCTGTCACGTGGAGGGGGTTTACATTTAGCCCAACAAATAAGACAAGTCTTGCTCTAAAGTGTTTATCCGGAATTTTTCATTTGGAATCGTAATGTATCAGAACCTTGACTTTGTACTCCCTAATTCATCTTTACCTCTGTATTTTACTATTACAAATAGCTTTCCCCTTAAGCCTGTCTATTTGCTAGTAGATTTGACAGATGACAGCTACTCTTTGGGATGTTAGATGGCGTTTGTACGGCTATGATGCCAGGAGCGTTCTGAGCGCTGGTGTTGCATATTTATTGATCTCCATATTCCCAATAATCTGATGCACGTCACATTTGACAACATTATGTGGAGAGGTCAGCTGTATGGGGCTAATGAAACTGTTTCAAAGATGGATGTTGTTTTCCACAACATTAACCTTGCAAATAGCTGTCACTAGTGCATTTCACTATGGGGCTTGGCGTTTGAGAACCTCCCTTTTTTTTATTGTTGATGTTAACATTAAACAAAACCCGAAGCCATTAAATCTCAGTATTTATATATGATAGGAAACATGGACGACGTGGCATCACTCCAAATGAAAATCTTATTAACAGCATACGGTGCTTGTGGCAAAGTCCCCAACAATCTGAAAATTGGTTTGGCTGTCTGAAATGTTTGACAGATTAGCTAAGGATGATGTAAAAGAACCGAACAGGGAACAGCTGAATTCTAAAGGATTAAAGTGGCACATAGAAAACCCTGATGTAATCAAAAAGCACATTGCACTTTCATATTTTACTGCAATATTACTGTTCTCACCAGGAGCTTATTACATCCAGGGCAATATAAAATTTAGATTACTCTTTTATTTTAAAATTATTTCCCCAGCCTGTGTGATGTTACATGGAAGCACTCGGTTTCTAAAGAGGTCTCTTGAAGTCCCTTTTCCTTAAAAAATACTGTTATGGTGATTTAAATATTTAATTGTAGGTTTTCAGCCATTGTGCTGAGGCACTTTGAAACAAAAGTCCTAAGGGCGATAAAAATAATCCTTGGAGGCCCTTTTTCCACATCACAGTGTTTTAGAACAGTTGTAGTAACTCTTTTTTTGATGTTGTACTGCATCTTTTGTAATGTAAATTTTGCACATACTTGCAGAGCACAATTCCAAATATGATTTTGATAGGCAAGCAATTTAGAAAATGCTTATGTTGGCCATCTGAGCTGTGAAGTGCCACATATTTTTACAGCGTCTTCTGGGACTTCAGTGCTTTTTAAGGGAGAAGGAAAAGAACCCAACTCTCATCCAGGTCTGGAAACCCATGATTACATTTTAATATTTTAAAGTGCAGTCAGGACAGGTTAATATAAAGCCCATTCACAAACGATGAGATTCTGACCCATGCACAGAGGGTGTTGGGAGTAAAAGCCAGATGACCTCAATAAGGACAGCTGAATGTTGCTTTGAAAGGTCTTTAAGGTGATGTGAGCTGGAGCTGTTGCAGTGTCTCTGTGGAGCAATAGGCACCAGGGCTGCTCAGCAGCATGCCCTATGCACCAACACTTGGTGCAGCCCTCAAACATTGTGGTTTTTTTTTTCTTTTTTTCCCCATTTAAACTTGCTTTAATAAAACCAGGAGCATTCAAGCCATGTTCCAGGCTCTGCTCAGAGGTGAGACTTGCCCCTGTGAAAGGTGGTAGTGGGGGTTCAGATCATGGACAGATAAAGGCACTGGAAAGGCATCTCTCAGTTAAGCTTCACAAGCTTCAGATCATGCCCTCAAATGAACACTCTAAATTACAGGGTAAAAAAGGTCAGCTGAGAAGGAAAAGACCTAAGGCAACTCTTTTAAAAATCTGGGATGAGCTTCAGGCTTTGATTCATTTGACTTATTGTAAAATGACCAAAAGTTAAATGTTGTCTCTAACAGTCAACTGAACTGTCCAAGGACTTGGAGGGGTCCAGGGAAGATTTGAGGGAGCAGGACATGGGTCAGGATGGGAGGAGCTGCTGCTTGGAGGCATCTTGCAACTATAGATCTAGAAGAGCTAAGGCAGATGCTTAATTTTTTAGACCAAAAAGCCAAAGAGGTGACAACCACCCCAGTAAATGACAATAATATTTGTTTCTATAGAAACTTCCAGATAATATGTTCTTCAGGCTCGTTTTGAGATTTTCCTAAAGGCATGGTCAGAAAGGAGGAGGAATGTACTTTTAATTTCATACTTATTTCCTAGCACATGTTCCAATATGCAATTTGTTTCTTAGAACTTTGTTAAGAATGCAAATATTCACAAGTCATAAAAAGAAGGTCTCTTCCCTCAATTTCTGGCAGTTTCTTTGGTGTCTGCATTATTTATTTAGTGACTTAGTATAGGATCATGGAGAGCTTCTCCAGAAATAGAACCTAATGCCAAGTGAACGTTGTAAGGGGAGTTAAACCAGATGATTTATATTTATAACATCACTTAGTAACGCTTAACGTTGTTAATTGAAAAAACACCCTCCTGTAATAATTCTCAAGTTGCACGGTATCATTATCATATGGGGCTGTGCAAGAATTCTATAACATGAATTCTACACTCTTCTAACACGATTTCTGATACTGCTAAGCTCACATGCTATAAAATATTAAGTGCCCACCGAAAATGAATCAACGGAAAAAAAACCTTCTCACTCTAAAAGCTAATGAACTATGAATTCTTTTTATTTGCCTTTTGGGTTTTAAGCCTCCAGACATTTCATTTTCAAGCTCTTTTCTGAATCCAGGAGAGCTAGTTTATTTTTTTAAAGAAAATAGGGGTCAGCAGAACCTCTCACAAATACAAAGGTTCTGGGAGCTTGGGCTTTAGGATTTCAAGTGATTACAACACAAATAGCTTGAGTGTTGTCAGTAATATTTTAGCATTTAAAAACAAAATTATAATCTCTTTGAAGATGTGAACGTAACAAATAGGTTGCTGCAGAAATGTACATTTCTGTAATTGGAGGCATGATGTTACCATAATGATGACTCTGTTGGTTGTCTAATGCTCCAAATCTGTCCTGGCATGTGGGCCATGTTTTTTTCTTGGCTTTGCCATTATGACCTGGGATAATTTTTTCCCCTCTTATTTTCCATGAAGGAGAAATTCCACAGCTGGCAGCTGGAGCCTAGATGTCCTCCTGGGGGAGCACAGTTTGGGCAGGGTGGCTGGGTTGCCATTGGCACATAAAGGTAGGGCAAGGGCAGAATTACTGCTCAGATGCCTGGTGTGAAGGACCAGGTGTCTGTTTTCAGATGGGTCATTTGGCCTTGGCTGCCATCTGGAGAAAGGCTGAGAGTTGTATCCCTGTGTCTCTAATAAGGTGCTGCAATCCTCTGCCACTACATCCTTAAAGACTGAGAAATACCTGACCTTAATATCACTAATGCCTTCAAAATAATGCTTAAGTGGGACTTCAGGGGTGGAATTAAGTCTAGTTCTAGACCTCTGGACAGAATCAAATTTAATCCTTAGGGAACCTCATCTCTGCCTCAGAACTGCAAAGTGCTGTGCACTCTACCCTGATTGTTCAGTAACTTGCAGAAATGAGCCCATATAAAGCATTAAAGAACTTCAGAGCCCTGCGTTTGATTGCATGGAGTTAGAGAGAGAGGGAAGATGTGACTAGCAGCCACAGGACCTAGGACACAGACCTGAATTAATGGGGATTTCTAAGGAGAGGCTCCTACCTGCTGGCAGAAGTGCAAATGCTACTGGAGTGAGGATTGCAGGATTTGTACCTGAGACCCTGAAACCCAGAAAAACAAATTGTTCATAAAGGCAGGATTCATTAGTTACTTGCCTAAAAAATGATCTGTGAACTGCTGTTTATGGTCAAGAATAAAAGCACAACTGTGTGAGTCCTGCCCTTCTCAATTTCATCTTGGCATCATCTCAAGGGTGCCCATCTGGCTGCTCAGATCTGCTGGGTGCTTTGCTCCTGGGCCCTGGCTCGAGGATCAAGGTCTGGCAGTCGAGGGAGAGAAGAGGCTGATTCCATCTCTGATGGAAGAGTATGTTCCCATTTTATATGTGTGTCAGGGATGCTTTTCATCTGGGAAGGAGGATTTAAGGAGGCCATACGTGATGCTTGCGTGACATCAGCACAAATTCCCACTGAATTTTCAATGGAAAACTTGTTTTTTAAAGTTTCAAAATGTGAATTAAATCTTATTTTTGTGAGCTTTGAGTGGGTTGTATGTTTTTAGCTGAGTTGTCTGAGGAGCTGGAGCTTGTTCTCCAAGGGTAGTGTGGGGTAGGGAGTTGAGGAGATGCAGATGGGTTGGGGAGCATGTTGGGAAAGCTTCTACTAGTGGAAGTTTGGGGATGTAAGGGCAAAAGTCGTTAACCTGTGTGGCCTCAGGATTTTGTGTTCTGTTGCTAAGGATGAATGTGTTATTATTTTCATAGCATTTTATACCTCAGTCATAATAGTTGAATTTAACTTGCTATGCTGCAGTATGACACTGTGTGACAGCTACCACATAGCTGTAATATTCCATTAGTTCAATATATAGATATATTTAAATCCTCAAACTAGGGCTGCTTGAAACGTGACTCTTTTGCAAATTAAAATATCTCCTGTTGGTTTTACAGTGAAATGCCTGATAATCTCATTCCCTTCAGCATCACATGTTTTGGGAAGAAAAATCTTAATGTGAAATGAAGATGCTGGTTTTGGCCAACTGATTCAGAAGAAATTATGAAAAGCCCATGGATGGGAAATAATCTGCCTGCCAGGTAGGTCCTAAGACTTACAGATCCACTGAAGTCTTGAGAATCAGGACTGGATATTACTTCAGAAATTACTCCCAGTGAGTGAGGGTGGAAAATTTTAAGCAGTTAGAAAACATGTAGAAAATGAGAAGACTTGCTCCTCACACCTGTGAGCCTAAGTCTGTGAAGCAAGAGCTTCTGCCAGCTCCACACTTGACAGAAAGTGAAGGTGAAGCCCCAAAAGGGCCTTCAATGAGGTCTTCACCAGAGCCAGGAGGCACAGAAGGAGTGTGGCAGAAGCACTAGTGGAACTGGACTGCTGGTGAAGCTGCTGCTCACACTGATGCAAAGTTAGGGGAGCAAAGCAATGCTCTGAAATTACAGACTGCAATGGAAAAAGACCTGTTGTGATCATGGGGATACCTGTGGCATGCTTGGAGGTTGGAATCAAGGGCAGTCCACCAGCCAGGCATAAAGGCAGGGGAGGAGGAAAAGGAAGAGTATAGGGAGGCAGGAGGCTGTGGGAGATCCCTGCACTTGTCCTCTTTCCAGGCAGCTTTCTTCCCCTGTAACAGGGACAATATAATGCAGAGAACTACAGCACTGCTTTCTGTTGGTGTTTTTTAACCTGATACCAGTAAGAGCTGGACCTACATATGCAAGGGCTGCTCTCAGGCACTGGGAGCCCCACTCTGATGAGCACACTAATGTAGAACAGGAGATGCAGAGAGGTGCCCATCCTGCCTCAGCCTGTGTTGGTCAGGATGGGACCTGGGCATGCAGAGCCACTGCTGGTGATGGCTCTGGTACCCCAGGGGTAGACTAACACCAAAACCTGGTGGAGGTAGGGCAGGGCTTCACAACCACCCACCTCCCACCGTGGAAAGGCACAATATTTGTGCGTTAGTTGGTTTGGCTTTAAAATATCGCAGCCTATTTATTGTTCACAATTGCACCAAACTGGCTCTTAAATGCAGGTTAAAGGCCCCGATGAAATACAGAACACCTCAAAAAGACAACCTAAATTTTTGCCATTTTAAACTTTACATGGCTGGCATGCTAGAACAGCCACCCAGGTTAATGAGCTGGGAGTTTAAATAGCAATTGAAGAAGCCGGTTATAAATATAGAGCAGTTTGCTTTTTGCCTTCCTGTTGCTTTCCCGGGCTTTTGAAGGCCTTCTACTGATGGAGAGTTTTTAATTTCACATTTTGGCCCCCACCACAGGTGATAAACAAAGGTTTCCCACTGCTGTGGCTGGGGTCAGTGCTGTAGCCTGAGCGTCAATCCCGCTGCCTGTAATTACACACAAAAGGTTACCCGCATCCGCAGCTAATTTGCAGCCTCTGTTTAGCAGAATTTAATAGCAGGTATTACTGGTGCAGCAGTAATTAAGGACCTTTGTCAATAAGACGGAATAGATGGCCACACTTTGTTGTAATCAGTGGACTCTTGAGAACCCAGAGGAGTGAAAAGCAGTGAGAGGAGCAATCCATTTTGCGAATAACATGGCTGTCCTTTCACCCCCCCCCCCTTCCCTCCCCCCTCCTGAAACCAGCAATGGAATAATAATTCCCCAGGCAATGAAAGTACAGGAATAAAAGTACTTACCCTCCAGCCTGTGATTTTTTTTTTTTTTTTTTTTTTTTTTACTTTTTATTTACTCTACTGTGCTTTTTATTTGCTTCGGGCTGCGTTTGATGAAGTATTGTTTAAACAGCACCAAGCAAAATGGATATAGGGAGATGGAAAATAGAAAGAGGAGGAATTTTAACCAGGTGGATATATATGCATTTGCCTTTAAGGTGGACGGCGTTGGGTTTATCAATTATTTTCTTTGGATTTTTTTAAAAAAAGAGAAAGAAATGACAAAAACAAGTGGCTTGGTGAAGAGGTGGAGAGAGTCATTTAGAGCTGTCTCTGCACAGAGCCGTTCAGCTGTAAATGGGTCGCCAACAACAAGGGAGAAGTGAACTTGGTGCAGCGTTGTAACCCCCTCTCCTTCCCTCCCCTCCCCACCACTAATGTACCAATGAATGGCCTGGCACAAGGCTGAGAGCCCAGCCACACACACACACACACACACACTGGTGGAGGGCGCAGGGCTGGGGGGAGCACGGGGGGGACTGGTATGACACAATTCAAAGAGTGCTTTAAGGTGTACACTCCTTTCAGTAATTGATGAAGAAGCTGCATTTCACTCACTGATTTCCTGCCTTTTTACAGGTTTTAACAAGCATGATGCTTTTAATAGCGGTTTGAGTACTGGCTCTTTATGAAGGCTCTCTTTTTTAAAGCAGCTTTAACTATACCCTTTCTGTCAGTAATGTCTGAAAAACTTCTACCTTTAATCATTCCTGGATCAGGCAGCAAACAAGCAGCTCCTTTTCCTTTTTCAATTACGTGCTGGATATTCAGCACACATATAAAAAAGAGGAGAAAAAAAAAAAAAGAAACATCTTGAGCCTATCATGTATTAAATGCAGCTCTTTGCTGCTGCATTAAAATAACACCAAGGATGTGGCTTCAGCCAACAAAAGCCAGAAATATCAAGTTAAAGCTGCAGTCCTCTTTTTTATCTGCTCCATTGTGATAAGGCATTGTAGCATTCTTAAAACACTGGGACTTTTTTTCTGTACCTTATGGGTGATGATACTCAGCTCAGAGATCCTGACCCTTCTGATTCTGAGACCCATAGTAAGGTCTTTTATGACATCTTACAGATGGGCTCAGCTTGGTGCTCTTCTTGTGAGGTGTTGAATTTATTTTTTTGCACTCCAGATTCAAGAAGGGAGTGAGGTAGCAGCCAGCTAGTGCTCTGGCTAAGTTTGTTTTGAAGGTCCACATCTCAGTGGAGAACTGTATCTTGATGGAGGCCCACATCTTGAAGAGTTTACCTGTCTGGAAAGATGAGGTGAGTGGTCCTAAGGATTGTTTTGATTGGAAAAGACCTTCAAGATCATTGAGTACAAAACTCAATGTGGACTCTTGCCCATATGGACACAGAGTCCAAAACTTAGTGGACACTTGGACACAGCAAAAGGATCACTTCAAGGAGGGCCCGGCCTTAAAGTACAAAGGAGGTTGAAGGTCCAGGCTGGTATGAATCAGAACCATGGAGGAAACACCAGGAAATATCTTCCCAGATGCTGGTCAGTCTTAAAATAGTTGTCTGGATCTTAGGCAGGTTAAATCTCACAAGAAGAGCATAGCTGACTTAATGAAGTCTTCTGGTCTTCTCTCCTCCTTCCATACAGAAAGCACCATTTAGGATGTAGCCTAGAATCATAGGATTGTTTAGATTGGAAAAGACCTTTAAGATCCTCAAGTCCAACTATTAGCCCAGCACTGCCAAGTCTACCATTAAACCATGTCACTAAGCATCATGTCTACACTTAATATGTGCACATATATGCTCCAGCCACAGTGGGAAGCCTGGTCTGAAAGGAAGGGGTTCGACTGCATTGATCTAACAGTGCTGGAGAAATTAATTCCACAGCCAAATCCCTTGTGTCCTGCATTCAGGTGTTTTACCCTAGTGATGGCCAATGGTGTGAGCTCACAGAGTATGGATGCTCTGGTGCTTCATGGACAGAGCTTCCCCATCCTGTTTATCACTTGGAAGACTCAGCCTAAATCTTTGAGTTGCTTGCAGACTGGGAGCTGATTTGCACTGATTTCATCTCCAGCCCTGGGCATGGTTCACTCCCATATGTCAGTCTGAAACTACAGGGAAAGAAGAGGAAGAGAGAAAAACCACTTGTCAGTAAGCACTGTGCATGATGCCTCTGACACCACTGATCATCCTGATGGACCTCTTCCCACCTCCTAAATTTTCATACATTTGGAGGAATATGAAGCTAATATCTGCAAATAAGGCAGCGTGTAGGTGGGCTGATAAATCCTTTTAGTAAAAGGCAGAAAAATTGTCATGGCTGTGGGGTGGGATGAGAAAACTCCCAACTCTTGTTGAAGGGCTACAAGGTTATAATATCACATAAGGGGTGAGGACTGCTTTGGGCCAGTGATGATTTTGAATTTTTTAGTCTTTTCATACAATTGTCCCATTAAGCCAGCCCTAGTGGTGCTTGTTGGCAGAGCTCAGCTGAACCCAGCAGAAGATCCAGGTTATTGTTTTGGAGTTAGAGGACGGGTCTGAGAAAGTAAGAAACAATAATCTCATTTTCCAAGAGAGGACTGAAGAATTTGCTCTGAGTTTCTTATATGGGTGTTAATAAATCTGCTCGCATAGGTGAGCAGCTGCCAGAGTACCAGTTTGTCATCTGGCCAAGGGAAATGAAATACTAGTTGTGCAGAAAGTCTGTGGTAGTGCTAAGAACTGTGTTTGATGGTTTTGAGTCAGTAGCATGGTACTGTAGAACATATTTGTTATTCCTTCCAACAGAAGAGAAACAAGCCATGGAAAATGCAGGGGAAATTCTGGAATGGGATCAAGAAGGAAAAAGAGGATGGATACAACCTTTTGGTGGGTACAGTTTACAGCAGTGTGTCACAGTCTGTTTTAGGAAAAGGGGGTGTTCTTGATTGTATGCAAGTAGAATCTGAACAGAAACTTCTGGAAGATAAAGATCCTAGTAACAACTCTGATGACAACAAGGTGGAGAATCATGTACAGGGCTTACCTTCTGATAGATGTTAGTTTAGTCTGCAACAGATAAAACTGAAGAGATAATGTCGATGGAGAAGAATGTTGTTATAGGATAATGGTGTCCTGCTGCTACCCAAATGTCCAAGATTAATCCAGGACATTTATTTTCCAAGCAGGAGCCATTGATCTGGAAGGATCTTTACCATTGCTTTGTAGGGCACCCCTGGAGGTAATACACACAGATATAAGATCTTGCAATGGTGAGTTAGAGAAGATCCACTGACTTCTGTGTTGATGTCTAAAGTAGTCTGGGATGATTACTGTGATGAGGCTAAAAAAATAGGTTTTATTTCTGGTCTTGAGATGTTGCCACTTAGAGCTAATGGAATCTAACATTCTTGTGCAGGTACAAAGGGCAGAGTATAGCCAGATGTACCCCAGCCTGATCAGAAGGGTGAAGCAAACGTCATCTGTTCAGGACTGGTCTTCTTTTGAGGCTTTGTCACTAAGAGCCAGAAGGCAAAAGATAAATATGAAGGTCTGAGGTTCAAAGGTTAGTTATTTTCCTTAAGGGAAAATGTGTCTCCTGCAAGAACACTTGAAGGTTAGTGTTCAATAGGTCACACTCTTTAACCTCTCTTCAGTGCTATTTGGTCATTTGATATCCAAGCCACCTCCCTATACATGCAAAGCACATTACATATAATTTCCACAGAGACAAACCTGTATGCAGAAATGTGACAGAAGAAAGAACAACATTTATTTAATGAACTTATCCAGGAAAGTTTCATTTCAATGTACATTTCTGTATGGTCTGTGAACAAAGTCTCATATCATGGCTCTTCCGTTTCATTTCTCTTCCTACCTGCCTTGCACCTAGTAATGGTTGATGTGAAAGGCAAGAGGCTGACTCCAGCCTTCTGGCTCAACAGCTCATCCATTGTTCCTGTCAGATTGTCCCTGCCTCAGCTGGAGTCCAGTGCAGCATCCACTAAATCTATAAAACTCTGTTTCCTGGGTGCTGTACCCATTTCCTGTTCTTTGCATTTCCAGGTGTTGAGGTCCTGTATGAACCCTGTGCTGGGTGATGCCCCAGGCTGTCCATATTGTAGCTTCCTTAGGCTGGGGTGGTGAATGTGCCTGTGGAGCCCTGGAGCAGGCTGCCCAGAGAGGCTGTGGAGTCTCCTTCTCTAAAGAGATTCCAAACCTGCCTGCACGTGATGCTGGGCAACCTACTCTAGATGAATCTGCTTTAGCAGGAGGGTTGGATGAGATGATCTCCAGGAGTCCCTTCCAACCCCACCGTGCTGGGATTCTGTGATTCTGTGAACACAAACCAAGAGCCTGCAGTCTGGCCTCTTTGTCAAGGAGGAACAATGTGAGGAACTGATGTATGTCCTGCTCTGAACTCAGCTTAGGTCCATATTTCCAGTGTCAGCAGAGAAGTCCTCGTGGTCCAGTGGGAATTTCACAAGTACTTGTAGTTTCTCAGAGAGTTTTGCCTGTGAGTGCTTGTGCTCATGTTTGTGTCACTGTTGGATCACTCATTCTGACCAAAAATAGCCCCCAAACCTATAAAACAGCAGAGCATAAGTTTGAAGAAAAAAACCTCTACTTTGGACAAACTAATCTGCATGTTCTCATGTTGCTGTTGGTGTCGGTGAGAATGAAACATTCCCTTTGCAGGATATGTCCTCCAAAAAATATACTTGAGCTTAAAAGAGGGTCTCCAAGACCTTTGTCAGCTCTGAGATCTGTGCAACCTACAGTGCAGGTGGAGCCAGGACTAAGGGACTCAGTTCTGAACACAGCTGAGTTTGGAGAGGATTGAATTTTGAGTGACTCAGGTCTTGTAGGTTTGCCCATATTTATCAAAGGGAAAGGAAACATTAATTTGGCCAATATTTCTGCACTAACACTGCTCTAATTGGTCTCAGCTTTCAGAGTTCTTTGTTAAGCTTCCGTGTGTTCCCCAGATGGAAATGACACTGCCAGCTAATTTACAAGGGTGGTTTGTGCCTAGTATGGAGATTTGGCTAGTCTCACTCCCTTTTCAAGCATCCTGGGACCAAGCTGAGAATCTGGGGTCAGATCTAACCCCTCAACCTTCTGGGCTGCTTTTGTCCACACAAGGATTTTTTTCTTCTTTTTTTCTTTTTTTCCAATCCTGCGTTTTTTAATATAAATAAAAAACTTGATCTCTGCCACTGGGAAACTGCATCCCATTTTTTTTCCTAACAGAAAAATGGGAATAGGTTTCCTTTAACTAGTGGAAGGGTCTAGACTCTAAAAAGGTTTTTATTATTGTGTGCCCGGGGTCCTTAGTTTTAGACATTTATCTTCTGGCTAACCAGTAGGGAACTCGAGAGGCAGTATTTTGCAACTCCTAGACCCCCAGCTCTAAATAATGACTCCAAGCTGAAATTGAAGCAGGTGCATCATCTTCTTCATTGTGTCACTTTTAGCACAGACATTATACTTTATGGGCTTCCACTATCAAAATAGTTTGTGCAACGGACCCTAAAAATGGTGATGCATCAATCAATCAGTCAAGCTTTATTGCTTCAACTTTCTTTACAGCAGGCTTATAAGCCCTATTATAATACACAATCATCCACAGAGCAGAATCCAAATGCATTGTAATGCAGCACCATGGCTGTGTATTTACTTCCAGGGCTGTAGCTGCACTCTTAGGAATATCCCACAGCATCAGTCACACGGAGCCAAATGCATCCCTGGTGTAACCTCATCCATCCTGCCCTGCCAGGCCAGCTGGGAGGGACACGCTCAGTCAGCCCTGGTGGCTTGCACAGGCTCCTGGGGTGAAGCATGCTCTGGTTGGTGCTGGTGAGTAGGATGGGACACTCTTTAAAGAGCAATAGTAAACAGGGTGGTGTGGCTGGGCAGGCAACCAAGAAGATGGGTTATTTTTCTGCAGGGCTGTACTAGAACCGTGGGGTCTTCTTCAAGGGTCCCTCCTGCAGAAGGATGTTTTTATGTTCTGGATTTGGGATGTGAGATGTGAGGAAGTTCTTCACCATGAGAGTGGTGAGACCCTGGAATGGGTTGCCCAGGGAGGGGGTTGAGGCCCCATCCCTGGGGGTCTTTAAGGCCAGGCTGGAGGAGGCTCTGGGCAGCCTGATCTAGTGGGAGGTGTCCCTGCTCATGGCAGAGGGGTTGGAACTGGGGGATCCTTGTGGTCCCTTCCAACCCTGACAGATTCTGATCTGTTTTGGCAGAGGACTTAGGTAGTGTTGGCTTGATGGTTGTACTTGATGATCTTGGGGGTCTCTTCCAACCTAAAGAATTCTATGTGTGGCCCATATCCTCTGCTCCTGACCTCTGGGGTTTTAACCTTGTTAGGAGGACCTAGTGTATAGTAGATGTTCCTGGGAATTGCCAGAGTTCCTTTTGCTCTTTCTAGTTGTTTGGTTTCTTTGGTGTGGAGATATCTCACAGGCTTTTCATAAACATTTCACATGGCCATTAGTTTTGTTATCAGCCAGGAGGATTTTGTGTGGAACAGATAACATCTATAGTGACACTGTGAATATAGCTACGACCTGATTTATGGAAATAGGACCAAGATCTGGGGATATTAAACTGTTAGTGCAAGGGAACAAGTGGCTATCTAGGGATGCTTCCTTGATCATCTCATGAAAACTTTGCAATCTAGGCAAAGTTCAGATAAATTTTTTGGTTTGTGATGGCAGCAGTTGTGCCAGGTTATTGGATCTGCTTTAGTGCTTACATCACATGCACACACACAAATAAATCTTATCTCAAAACTGTATGCTGATGTCTCCATAATTTTATGGTATCAGCCAGCTCTTATGCAATTCAGAAAAAGTTTAGAAAAAGTGAATTAGGAAAAAACGGTGCTTAAGAACGAGAGAGAAAAAAAGAATTTGACTCTTGAGTATAAAATTCTGTATGTTACAATATAAAATATGTGTTCCATGGAATTTGATACTTTGGATTCTTTTAAAGAAGACCAAAATTTTAGATAAAATAATAAAAGCAATAAAAGTTGTTTGTAAATATGTAACCAGCATCTCTCCTGCAAAACAGAATGTTTTATAATACTTGCCCCTTCCCCAAATATTCCCGTTGTTTGTATCAGCTCACAGAGTTTATTATAGTATTTGTAGTGGAAATCTCTAATTTGATATTTCTCTAGTGAGTTTAATGAGCCTGAAAAGTGACATTTAGAGCTAGTTTTCTCTTTGTGCTTTGAAAAATGAAATCCACGTAGTTATCTGTTAAATGAGATAATTACATTGCTACTTTGCTAAAGGCACATATTAGTGATTTTTAGCTTGTTTCACTTAATTAAAGCTTTACAAAATGTGGAGTGCCAACCCGTTAATAGACCTGTTGGAACAGTTACTGAGACTGTGAAATAAAACCAGTTGTTCTAAACAAGTCACAAAAAGAGATTGATGAAATGGCTGGCAGCTCAGACATAAATTTAAGCCTTGGCTGCATTAGAGCAAATGTAATAATAGCAGCAAGTAACCAATATTTTTAATTTTGCTGATCTTTCTGCAATAATTATACGGAACTTTTAATGTCTGTAATTAGAACGTTAGAGATAGGGTGACTTAGACCAGTGCTGCACTGTGAAAAATTGGATACTTACCATAATTGAAAATTAATCACTTTTCATTACCAGGAAGGGATGCAGTTATTATTTTGAATGGGCTGAAGATACATCATATTAATTATGGGCAAACAAATTCAGATATTTGAAGTTAGTCTGTGCTAGGAGTATCTTTGCTGATGTAGTATACTGAATAATAAAAATTAGGATGTATTTGTTTAGTGGTTGTAGCCCAGAATTTTGCTTTGCTGAAAGTTCTGATCAGAGGATCACTGAATATTATCAGTCATCCCTCCAGCAAACAAGCTTTGGGCATCATTGTTTCAAACATCTGAATGGGCAGAACAGTCTGCAAAGCCAAGTGTGGTCCAAAATAAATTTGTGCAGTTCTCCCAGAAGCTCATGAACAGATTTGAGCAGATACATAAAGAATGACTTATGAGGCTTGTTCCATGGGCAGAAAATGGTGCAAGTGGACGTGGGAACTCCATTACCTGTTAACTGATCCGTTTGGTGGTTGTGCCAAAGAGGTGCCTTTCCCTGCTCATATACTGGGAGCACAGATAAGTTTCTGGAGTTCAGGAAAGTCTGGTCTCCCTTACAGATCCACTGGGGAGAAGGCAAAAGCAACTGGTGGAAAAGAACAGTTTTAGGCATGGTACTCTGGTGACATTATTTATGTCGTGGGCACTGCAGGAAGCATAGTCCAAGCTGGAAAGTCCCTTGTAATTGAGGATGATACCAGAAATAAGACTATTTCCAGATTGGCAGCTGTTTCACATGAAAATCTATTTTGAAAAAATAAGCTTTTCAGGGGAGAATGTGGATGAAGATCAGTTTTGTTTTTATATTCTTTGATGAAAAATGTATATTTTTTTTTTAACCAGCTCTGCTCTTCCTCTGTGTGTGTTCTGACACCAGATTTATTACTTTAACCACCACGTGTGGCACCTTCAGCACCCTATAGTGCCTTTGTATTTAAAAGGTGGCATTTTATGCTCAAAAGATGATGTGAAAATGTCACCATCTTGCTCAACAGTTCTCCTTGTGCATCTGTCACCGATTCCAGCTGCCGAATGCAGGGGCAGCAGACATGCAAAATCTGCTCCAAACATGGTTTTGTAAGTTGGCAATAGTCTCTTGCCCAGTTGTGAACAACCTGATTTATGCAATAAATGAGCATAGCTGTGTGAGGGGCACTTCCCTTCTCCTTGGCTCTGATAGCTTTGCTCTGGCTGTGACAGAAAAGGGAAAATAAGAGCATTTGGTGCCCCTGTGTTTCCATCTGCACTGTCCAGGCTCTACACCTTCCTCTCCTGTCATTAGGCTGAGCAAGGATGTGGCTGCTCTTGACTGGGTGATTGATGTCAAATGTAGTAGCAACATTAAATTTGTCTGAAATGGACAAAGAAAAGCATTATTCACTGTAAAAATCTTGTCTAAAGTTCCCATCTAGCCGGTGCTGTTCCTAAATTACATTTGTATGAATTTTAAAATGGTTTTTTTACATTTCTTGGCCCATGGTTGTTCCCAAGGTCACAAAATCAGAAAGCTGGGATCTGCTTGTTAAAGCTGGTAGTGAAAAATGTGCCTGTAATGTGTCTTCATATTTGCAAATGTATTTTATTGCTGTCCATATCCTGTGAGAAAAATCCAATGTTCTTAATAGACAAGCACTGCTCGTTATATAGACACTTATTAATGTTTATTAGAAACTCATCTCACTAACATCCATGGCTTTATTGGAAGCTCCTTAAGTAGCAAATCCAATTTCCTTTCTTATGCTTGTGCTTACTTAATTAACATCAAAAATTGAATGAGTCAAAACAAAGTTTGATATTCATTTTAATAAGTTATATAAAGTTAGCATAATCTCATTGTGGACATTCTTCATTGCTCCAACTGCATACACAAAGTGCCTTTGCAGCCGTTTATAGGTTGGATAACCTAGCAACTAATGAGAGAACCAGTAGAAGAAATGAATTCATTTTCAAATAAACCTTTCAGAGTCTGTGTTCTGCACATACAGGACTTTGTGCTGCGTGCTTGGCAGGTAGCTGGAGAAGCTGTGACGTAGAAAAGGGCTAGGACCTGATTTGGGGAGGAGATGTTTTGCAGAAAAACCTTTGGAAAACCGTCCAGGATCCACGTGGTATAATGCTTCCAAGGAGGGAAAGCAGGGATCTGCAGCACGTTTCCAATCACAGCACTTTCTGTGTGCATCGTCCTGCCCTGTGGTGGATCCAGAGGGACACGTGCACCAGCTTACGGCTGCACCCGTGCTGGCAACTTACTCTTATCCAAATATTTACCTGATCATGTGATGTCTGTTGACCTTAGAACAAGCGTTATCATATTGGAAAGTAATGATAAAAAAATGCTGTACTCCAGTAAAGCTATTATAAGCTGTAGTGTTTGTGCCATTACTGGGGAATATGGTATTGATTTTTTAATAAATTATGCCATAACCTACATTTTTGCCTGAGGTTAACATTTAACACCATAAGCAGAGAAAGGTACAATATTATACTGGTATCAGAACAAGATTTAGCCAATCACAGACTTCAGCACATGCTTTCAAATCACGAGTGGTGGGGCCTTGGTCACCTTTGCTTGTGGTGACCTCACCCCGGGCTCCTGGGCAGGGGGTGAGGACATAGAGGAGCAGCAGGGTAACCCTAAGTAGGTTTGATTGCTTTGCTGCAGCACTTCTCTTCCAGAATGTGGAGGGTTCAAAAGGAAATTGTGCCTGTTCCTTTGCCATAAGACAACCTTGCTCTTAGTAGTGCTGAATACCAATGAGAAACATCTCAAAAGTATTTTTATGGAAGCAAAAGAAGAAAGAAATCCAGCCTGACAGCTCTTGTGAGCAGATGTTTTTATATTGAAGGGAAACATTTTCATGGTGAAAGTGTTTAGATGATGGTTTTCTTTCTAATTTTTATTTTTTCAAATTGCTTTTTAATATCAGAAGGAAAAATCACTTTTCCCCACTACCTTTTTCCAAGGAAGGGGAGTAAAATAGTTAAGGGAGAGAAAGGAAGTTCTGCACTATTCTTCTAATGACTAAATATAAATACCTATGTAAACCTTGAGCTGTAGCACACGTATTCTGCTGGCAAATGGGAATTAAACCCATGAGTCTTTGCTAGAAGGGCTTTCAATGCAAACTAAAAGCAGCTCTATCTGTATCAGTATTCAGCTCAGAAGAAGGTGGGGAGGGACAGACATCTCTGCTTCACATGGACACTTGCTGCTACTGTGTTGTAACCTTTATTCCTGAGACAAATATTTCAAAGCTATTTTTGCCTCCCTTTTTCCACCCAGTTAGCATCAAACAGCTGCTCTTTCCCTCATCATTCACAGGAGTCCTAGGCAATGTGAAGTTTTCTAGGAGGTTCTGAGAATATTGCTCCTTTACAGACAGGTCATCGTCCAGGACAAAGCTGCCAAAAGTAGACACAGGTATGAAATTATTGTTCAAAGTAAACGAATGGATGCAAGTAGTTGTTCATATGCCTTCCTTTTTTGTCTATCATGGAAAATTCAGGAACTTAAATACCATCACTATGAATTTTCTTGCCTCTTGACAGTTCATAAATGCAGATCCCTGAGCCCTTTCTCCATTGCTGGGGAGCCTAGGGCAACTGTGGCAACAAACTCAAGTGTCCTAGAAGATAAATTGCCTTGGAAGTTGGAGTGGAAGTGAGTGAGAGATGCATTCAAACCCATCACAGATATCCACATCATGAGAATATGAATTAGGGTAAGAGATGGAGAAAGCAGTTCTAAAATGCCTTGGAAGTTGCAGTGGAAGTGAGTGAGAGATGCATCCAAATCCATCACAGATACCCACATCATGAGAATATGGATTAGGGTAAGAGATGGAGAAAGCAGTTGAGCAAAGGAAGAGAATGAGTGATTGAGGAGAAGAAAAAGAGCTACTGGGTAGAACGGAGATGGACTCAGCAGTACCTCAAGTGAAAGCATATTTCCTGTTACAGAGGTACCTCATTAATGCCATACTGACAAGGGAATTAACTCTCTAGGATAACAGTTTCAGCTGCAAGATCAAAATCTGCAATCCCATGTACATTTGTCTTTCTAAAACTTGCATTTGTGTATCATCTCTCCATGCATGCTTGGAGACTGCTGTGGAGATTTTGCTCCCTTGGCGTAGGAATAAACTCAGACAATTTTTAGATACTTACCAAAATATCCTGTAAGTAAAAAATTTAAAAGTCCCCATTAGTATTAAACATTTCCTCTTCATGCTGTCAGTGCTGCCATAGAAAGAGAAATGTACCTCAGCTTGGCTCAAGCTTAAATTCCTTCTCTTCTTGTACTCTTTAAATAGCAGATTGTCATCTTCAGAAACTTGTTGCTGGCGATGACTGTGATTCATGATCCATCTCAAAGAACTGGGAACTTGATGGCTGTTTTTCATATCCTGATAATCACATTGCACTCTAATCCCCTGGCTTCTAGTTTTGAATTCATCTAGATGTTCCAGCTTTCAAGCCCCATGGGGCTTGGTTTTATATTCCTCCCAGTGCTAAACCTGGATTCAGTGGAGCTGCTCCTGACTTGAGCTTGAGAAGAGATCATGAGGGTGTTGGTTTTAATGAAGTCAAGCAGCTGCAACCAAAGTCAGGGTTTTTCTCTTTATTTTAAGATATATGAGCCCTTGTGGAGCTGTATTACTTTGAAATACCTGGCTGGAGTAGATGGAACACAGCAATCTAAAATTAAAAATCATGTTTGCAAATTCATATTCATTGAAGAGGGACATCTGATGGCAAACAAAAAAAAAAATCAATGAACTAACTGGTCCTTCCTCAGTTAAGTAACGTAATTTGTTCAATTTGTTTTATGTCTCTAAGTGAAGAACCTTTTACTCACTTTGATTCATGGATGGAGGTTAGAAAATAGTACAGTAGAAAGGAAATTAACATTTAACCTGCCCGCCTGCATATCCTGGCTGATGTCTCAATGTGGCTGCAGCTGTGAGTAAATTCTCCCAATAAACCAGGCAGAGCATCTATAATATTCATATACCTTCTTGTATCTTGAGGAAAGCTCAGACTGTTTTGTAGCTATTACAGACCAAACGAGGAAAAATCATCTGAGCAGCTAATCAATTGCTACTTGATATGTATCTTTTTTTTTTCAGTTAAAATTTAAGGGGTTACATTGTTAGCCAGCATACATCACTGCAGTGTCAAGGACCTAAAGCCTGATAGTGGCTGTGAAAGTTGTCTATTTGGCAACCCAGACTACAAACTTTTTTCTTCTGAATGCTCAAGAAGAGTCAATGGTAAAGCAAAACAGTGGGGTTACTCCATAGGATCATGCAGATGAAACTTGGACTCATTATTAATCCCAGTTTAGGAACAGAGCTATGAATAATCAGGCTTGAAGCCTTCTATGTGCTCTTCCTTCCTCCCTCCCCAGAAGCACATTTTAACACAACTGACTACATCTTACAGAGCAATATGAAAAAATACACTCAATGTGATCACCTAATCTTTAGTTTGTATCATGATCAAGGCTTTTCTTCAACAAATGGCACGTGAGAGAATAGGTGTCAGAAAAAAGACTGCACCAGTTGCTGAGAGAGTGGCTAATAATTTGAAATAAAAGTGCAGAATACATTTTGATTTTGTTAGGAACCTTGAGGATCCTTTTTTTTTAATCTTATTAACACTTCATTATGCACCATCAAACGTACCTGTGTTGTAGGCATAGCAAAGGTCAGCCCAAGGAGTCTGAAGAACAACAGGCACATTTTAACTTCATTTTTTTTTGAGAGAATTTTTTTTTGGTGTTTTTACAATGCAAAATAGAAAGTTGAATAACAACCACAAATCCAGCTTCTTTCTGGCCAGCTGCAATTTGCCATCCTGCTATGGAAACTTATGGCTTTGACTTTTTTTCACTGTCAGGTTTTACATATTTATATATTTATTTTTGGTCATCATTGCCACGGAAGCCTTTGCAACACTACACGTGCTGGATTCTGGCATCTGTGAGAGAATCAGACAAGAAAAGGTTATAAAAGAAGAAAGCTGGTGTTTACACTTAGTGATGTGCACCCTGACTAATCAGCTGGGATGGGGAAAAAGGCAGAAAAGGCCCGTAACAGTTTAATGGGTGTTTTCAGAAAACATGATGTATTTTTTGTAAAGTTTACCAGAATGAGATTGTGTTTAATATGCAGGATGATTATGGTCTTTTTATATTTCTGTATCTGCCACCTTCCAGGTAATGGTATCCTCATCACAGAGTAATAAAGGTAGGTTCACAAAATCTTATTTCCTTGTAAATTTGAAGCCTGACTGCCTGAGAAGTCGGGGAGGTTACAGGAACCTATTGCTTCTACAAGGAAGAATGTACCTGCTGCATCTACCAGGAGACAAGCTGCCTTCCTGTGAAAATTTACAGTGGTTTGGATTTACCTGACTCCCTGTATAATGCTGAGACCTTCACTGTCCTCTTTGGCTGTCTTGCTATGGTTTGTTCCGTGTTACCCATGTGTTTTTGGAGATCAGGATTGGGAGGGAGCTTGTTCCTGGCCACTAACAAAGCAGTTTGGCATTATTCCAACAGCAAATGACAGCCTTGAAATTAGGATAACTGTCCCATTTAGCAAATCCCTGCATGTCTCTGGTGGACAAGGTGATGGCCATCCACCAAGTCATCTTTGGAAGTAGATTTATTCTCCAAGCTACTGGTGGAGCCCTTCAGGTGCTCATTTCCTCACCCACTGTTGGTCAATGTGAGCTGGGTGAGATGGAATTTAAGTAGCATATCTTTGCTAGCACAGCTACACTGATTTAAATGGGTTCAGGAGCAACCACAGGAGCAGGGCAGCTTGAAGATCTGCAGGGTGGTGGCTGTGGCAAGCGGGGTCACAAATCAGGGACACTTGTCTCTGACCTGCTGGCTGGAGCCTGGGAGGATGCAATTGGTGGTGAGGTCTGTGCATATCTTAACTCAGTGCTGATTGCTGTAGGACATAAAGAATATTGAAGAGGCTTAAGGGTCCCTTCCCTCCACTTTTACAAGGGGTGAGAGGAGATTTTGTATCTCTTTGTATTTTTTTTAGGGTGGTGCTTGATATATTCCAGGTGCAGAGTCTTAGCTGCATTTATAGACCCAATTCCTCCAGAAATACTTTGAGGATGTGGCATGCAGACAACAAAACTAAGAGACAAGACAGTGGCAGCACCTTATACCGTACAAACACATTTCTGTTTCAGGTGGGTTTTGGTTTTGTTCTTTTGTAACTATTATTAGAACTAATTTCAAGACAATAGCTTCCTGTGCCTTTCTCAGAGAGACGAGGAGTAAAGTACCTGTCTCTGTATGCTGCAGAAAAGGGAAGAAAAAAAAAAAGAGAACTTCAGAACAGAGAATAATGGTGTTTGAACCGAAAGGAAAAACGTCCTCTCTGTGCTGTTGGAACCAGATTTTTTTTGTTTGCACTTCATTTGATTATCAGTGTTTTCAGCCCTCTAACGCATTACTGCTCCTCTGCGGGGAGGGCCAGGGTTCATAGCCCTTTCAAAGCAGCACTAATGAATGCCTTTAACTTAATAAAATGATCATTTGCCAACTACTTACCATAATGTGAACTAGATGCTTTCAGTCCAGGGATTAAAAGGCGTTTTCTTTGTAAATGCACTGTAGTAACTATTACTTCATAAGTCATGTGCGGCTACGTGGTCTGTTCATTGGTCATTGTTTTTTGAAAACTCTGGGGCTCACAAAATGGGTTGGAAGGAGTTACTAGAGTCTATATTGTTTCAATAATATATGGATTATCACTCTCTAAATACGCAATGACATAAAAGGCAATAATGCCTTTTATGGATCCCATGTGGCCTATTACACTAATGATCCATGAATAATGGGGTCACGGGATGAGTTTTGAACAGTGCCTTTCTTTGTTGGTTGTTTTTCTCATTTATTTACCCAGGAAAATTCAGTTTTAAGTATCTGCTTTTCAGCAAGATCCTACCATTTACTGAGTTTTCAGGCAGGTTAATGGATGCCAAGGAGGTCAAGTGACTTCCCAAAGGTTACACAATGAGTCACTGAATTTGTGGAGAATAAAACACAAGAACCTTCTAGTTTTCTGTCTTTTGCTCTGACTGATATTAAAGCAGAGAGATTTTGGATCAGCATGACCTCTACTAAATCCCTGTGCTGCTGATTTGAGGAGGCATCAAAGCTTGGTTTTCACTGGAGAAATCTGAAGCTCCTGAAGCCACGTTTCCCATATTTCTCTCGGAGAGTACCAGAAATAGCAGAAGTGCTGCAATGCAAATAAACTGCTTTGATCCTTGTGATTCAGATTCTGTCTTAAAAAAAACAAATAGTACAGAGTGCAATAAACACATGGAAGCCCACAAGCACAGTCAACCTAATGCTAACCCAACACAGTAAGAGTAGTGGTTCAGAACTGATTACGCTTCCTATCTTGCTGCAATAGTGACCCTTTCACTTCACCTGGAAAACCTCCACATCATTCCTCTTGATTAATGAGTATGATCTACCTCCTTCTGAAATGAACCTTGGCACTGCTTTTCCAAGCCCTGTAGATGTGGAGGCTCAGTTGCAGAGGACAACCGAGCTCTGCTGCAGAAAGGAGGTGAATCCTGGAGAGCATCACCCCTGTCCTGGATGCATCAGTGGAGATGACAAGCACAATGCATGGTACCATCACCATTGCTCTGGCCTTCTACCTTCTTCTCAAGTCAAGAAGGGCTCCTGTGTTGAGCTGAGCTTGGACACTGAGCAGTTACACACCCCTGGACATGTCTCTTATCTGGCTGGACCTGTGTTTGCTCAGATGCAAAAATGAGGTACCTCTTGCTATTTGCCCATGTCTCCTGATTTTGTGTGTATCCAGAGCTCTGCAGCTCCAAAAAGTTCATCATTATTGTTATTACTACCTGCTGAATATTTTTTTTATGCATTTAATATAGTATAAAGCAATTACAGAATGTAAGGTACTGCGGAAATACAGAAATATCTGCCTGGAATAATAATTTGATTTTGAAACTTTGTTGCTAAAAGACTTCAGGGTAAAATTGTAGTACAACATATGAGCTTTTAATGAAATGACTCCCATTACTTCTAGTATAAATGGACAAATCCTACGTAACACATGGAAAATTTTCATTTAATTAAAAATACTTGATATTAAAATATAGTTGCCAAATTCTTATTCTTCAAACAGTATCTGGCAACGATCTGAAAATGTTTCTAGCATGTAGGCTTCTATATTTATACACCTCCAAGCTGGAAATTTTATTGGTTATTTTTCTGAAAATACATCAGGTAAGGGCTGTTTATAGGTGTAGAAATACTACAGAATATAGAATATTACAGACAATACATCTCTGATCTGACTGTATTTCCATGCTGCTGATCTCTGGTGTTATATGGGGGGAGGATGGAATATATTCAGGCAAAGGAGATGAGGCCACAGAGTGTGGTTTAGTTGTTTCAGATTAGAAGGAGGTTTCAAGTAATTAATTAACGTTGCTCATGATTCCTTAAGCTGCACGTAGCCTGGGTGAATACTCTGCTTTCTGCCTTGTTTTGCTTGGCCTCTGAATGAGCTGATGCTGTTGCTCTCTAATAGCCAAGTGCCTGCAACCATCTTACTTAAAAATAGATTTAAGACCCGTGCTGTTGAGGAGAAGTCACACAATGGCTTGCTGACAGCCCATTGCACACGCTGATCAAGGCACTGGCTTTAAAACAGTTTGGCTTATAATTATATCTTTACAGCTAACTGGGCTATCCAAATGATTTTCTTCTCTCCCCCTCCCCAAGTCTACTGACCTGTGGCTAATGAGATTTGTGTTTCGATTAGTTGTAGAACATAAATTAACTAATCAATGAGAATGGATTCACATCCTTTCTTGTAAAAGAGCTCTGCTGCAGTGATCTGTATTTAATATTCAAATCAATTTCAAATTCTCAGGATGATTCTGCTAATATGGCAGGCTGGGACTCGCAGCATCTGTATCCTTGCCACAGACTGTAAATGGGGGATGTTTATGGAATCGCTCACTGACCTCCAAAGCCTTCTTCTCTGGTCTCATTGATTTACTTTTTCACTTAATAGGGATGATGAGGACCTCAGAGGCTGGCAATGAAGCTGGGAAAGTCATGTGAGAGAACATTTTCCTTTTACTTACAAGAGCGTTAAGACTAAGCAGAAGCCGCAGGACTTTGAAAAATTCTGTTTGTTTTTGATATGAAAATTTTGGGTCAATTTTATATTCCAACTCAAATATCCCCTCTCGTAGAACTGAGGGTAAAATACAGCTATTACCAAAAAGCAGTTTTCTAAGGATGAGATTCTTTCATTTGCTTTCAAGGTAGAGAGAACTTTATCCTTTGCCTTGCTGTAATTGTCTCATCTGTACAATTAACCAGCATCTTGGCATAAAATGTGAAAATTTGTACAGTGTTCAAAGCATCTGTGGCCTTTATGGTACAAGTTCTGTTAGTACTGAAGCCACAGAAAATTAAATGTTCCCCAAAGAACTTCCAGATGTGTTTTATTCTAATAGGGTCATTATACAGTAAATTAAAAAGCAGGGTAAATGGAACTGTAAAATTTAAATTACTCTAAAACCACATCTCTTTGCTTTGAACATTCATTTGTGGGGTTGCATTTGCAATAAATGTGAATTAGGCAGCTGCAATAACTGTTAATCATATATTTATAAAATAGTAATGAGGAAATGAATAGCAGAGTAAGACAGCTGCACATTTCTCTAATAGTATGTCAACTGTGAACATAATAAGATGTAGAAAATTGTTTGGTGCTATGCTGATAATGCAGCCGAATGTAAGAGATCACTTCAACCTCTTAACTTTACAGGAAATTATATATAAAATCCATAAAAAGCCATAATAATACATTAGGCCTCTGAATTGTAGTCAATGTTTTTCTTTGCTTTGATTTTTCTGAAATGGGCCATACTTTTCCCGAAGTAATCTGCCAAAGATCACTAAGGCTTTTGTTTCAGGCTGCACTTTATTCACCATCTTGCAATGTCATTTAAAAGAGAGTGCTTCTAAGAGCCCAAAGTGATCTAACTTCCCTGCTCCAGGAGAGCTTGGGGAGCTCCCACCTCCTTCTCCTCTAAGAGTTTTGCCAGGTCTTGAGCATCCCAGCCCTGTGCCCCAGAGATGTTAGCACTGCTGAGACTAGTGAGTCAGTTCACAACCCAACACGAGGCTTAGCCAGAGATGAAATTTCAAATTTGCATATGTATATAGAAATATATAAAGCACACACACATATATATATATTTTATAAAAGGAAGTGGTTGTTGACATGGCCTGAGGGCATCTGGCTATCTTCTGCAGCCATGGTAAAATTATAAAGAGATCAAGAGAACTGCAAAAAAAAACCCCAAGCCAAACAACCTAAACCCAAGAAATAAATTGAAATTTTTCAATAGCCCTTTAGTTCTGCTGCTTGTGCTAGCAGACTTCGCAGCCTGCCCTCATGCCTGGTGCTGCTCACTTGCACTTGCAGTTTTTAACCAGCCTTAATTGAATTTTGCAACTGAATTGGGGTGAAGAGGAGAATTAGAAAGCTAACAGGAAAAAAATTAGGCAAGTGCTGGGCTGCCAACTGCTTATCGGCCAAGCAGGGAATAGGTGCTAAATGTGTAATAGGAAGACTGCCATAGGAAATGTCACTTATCAAAGTGGCAGCACTTTGCAAGGAAAAGCAAGAGAAAGAAATGAGGGGCCTGATCCCAGCACTCGCTGACACCCCTGTGAAAAGCCCCTGTGATTTAATAAGCCCGACGCTGGGCCCGTGGGTTTGGAATTTGGGTTAAAACTGATGGGTTTCTACTCACAGCTTCCAGGCTGACAGCAAGGAGCTGAGCAGAGCACAGGGGTGGAGTGGGCACGGGGAGCCTGACCCCCCAAAAAAGCACAACAGGGTAACAAACATCCTGATTTTACTAGCAAATAAAATGGTGTTATTAATGACTCTCTTTTCACTTGTTTGGGTGGTTTTACCATGTTTCTTGCTGTATCATGTTCCAATGTGTTTTTAATATTTTTTTCTTACTTTTTTTTTGAAATGAATTTAATTAATTTGCTCTTGAAATGACACAACCAGCTCGCTTTATTTTTTTTTTTTTATTTAAATACAGAAAACTGAAGATCTTATAATCATCAATTCCACAGACTAAAAATCTTTCAGTATACAGAATCCACCCTAGCCTCGAAAAGTCAGTCAGTGAAGGAGAAATTAATTCTCCCTGGGCCAAAAAGAAGCCTTTTCAATTAGTCCTGTGTGTTTAAAGGCGAGGTGAGGGGCCACCAGAGGTCTGGGTGGACCAGTGGAGGTCAGGAGTTCTGCAGCACCGTCAGCTCTCTCAGTATTGTGTAAAACCTCTACGGTCACTCAGTGGACCTAACCTTTAGCCTTCATCAAGCTGTTGCCTTTAATGGACATGGCTTCTTTCCTTTTTTTCTTTTTTTTTGGTTAGAATATGGCACAAATCTTTCTGGCCATCTTAAAAACTACAAAGCTATTGCACGGTGGCCAAATAGGAACGAAAAGTGTCCTTGGTGTAACCCTATCAAGGGAAATATCCTTCATCCAACATCACCGTGTGATCCTGAGCTGTCACAGGCAAAGAGAGGCAGAAACTTGGATACAGGCAGAAGGATGTGGATAGAGACATAGATATGGAGACACGTTCAGGCTGAATTTGTCCTGTAAAATTTTGGCCTTCTACTTGCCAAAACAAAGCAAAAAATTGTTCGTATTATTAAATATAAATTAAAGGATAAGCAGAGGAAAATGGCTTGTTTTCAAATCTTTTTTCTTTGAAACAGTCGGTTCAATTCTCCAGGAGAAGCAAAGTTCAAGCTCTCATTTCCCATTGTACATTTCTGTGTTAGTGCCTCACAAAATAGCAGTTCATTTCTGGAAATCCTATTACTGTCCACACTCAAGCAGCAACTTTAACAGATACATCTGTTACCTGGCAGCTTCTTCCTACACAACTCCCACCTCTGAGAGTTAAAGCTTACAGTTTTAAAAGGAAAATTGAAATAGCCCAATTTTGAACAATGAATGTTGAGGTGGGGGGAAGAAAAAGAGTGCATGCCACCATCAGCTACGAGAGCCTCATCTTGTCTTACATTCTGATCTGGACAGATAGAGACAACCGAGTGGTGCATTATCATTATCTTAGGGATGTTTATTTGGTGTGTGGACACCCAACCAAAGGACTAATGCAATCAGAAAGTTAAAATATATGGGCTGGAAATACAAATTCATTAGATGTACACAAAAGGTAGGCTGCAGTGGATCTGTCCTTGAAATTAGATTTTGACAATTATATGGATAGTCTGGCTGAGATGATCTACGATTTGCTCGCCTTATCTACGCTGTGATTTAATTATTGCAAGAGACATGTCGTAGAGTTTTGACCCTGTCCTCCCATGGACCTAAGCTGAAGGGGAGCTGGGCCTATCCTGCATGCTTTGTGTTGGCTTGAAGGATTTTTTGTGTGTCTATGCATATACATAGATATTCTTTTTTGACATGAAATGAGTCTGTGCTTGCACCCGCTGGAATTGTTGCAAATCTTTCTGCTGACCTCAGCGGGGCTGGGCCTCACTCTCCCCCCTGCACCTCGCTTTCCAGCCCTGTAGAGATGCTCCTCAAGTGGAGACCACACGTTTTGCCTTTCAGGATGCAAAGCAGTGAAGAGCCAAGTTTCCTTCAGGCTGCTCCCAGCCAAGCTCTGGTGCCTTGCACCCATACAACCATCCTCCACCCTCCCCATCCTGGGCCAGGAGGAGATAAGCATCAGGTCTCCATCCCTTCTGCTCAGAAAGACAGTGGCCAAGAAAGATGCAGGTGATGAGCTCAGCTGGACCATTTCAGACTTCTAGAAACATCTTCTCCCTCCTTTGCATCCTCAGAGGCTTACTGTAAACACAGGTGTGTGCATAAAAAATGCAGCCTCAAGTGATCATTCCTCAGGCAAATGATGGTGACATCTCTGAGTGTTGAATCCTTATTAAAAAATCCTCAACCATTAAAACAGAAACATGATTTGCTAACTTCTTACAAATGCAGTAAATGCCACTTCTTACAAATGAACACTAGCAATCAATTTAATTTCTCAAATAAAATGATTAAATTGCTGGTATTGTGCAATCATTATTTTATTGCTGAAACCTTTTAAAGTGTTAATTATTGTGCCCCTTGAAAAGCTTTCATCTTGCCTGACTTTGCTCCTGTACAAAAAATGTCTCCTGGTTGTGACTTGAGAATTGAATGAAAATTCATGCTTTACCTTTTTTCTCCTCTCTTTTTCTTTTTCTTTTTTTTTTTTTAACACCTGCAACTATTCTCCTTGGCTGTAATATTTATATGAATTTAACTTTAATTTTTCTGTGCTTTCATCTTCTGAATTAGTCAGGATAAAGCATAGATCACTCCTTCTCTGCTTCTTTCCTGTTTATTTGCCTTAACAATAGATTCATTAACTAGATTTTGGTGCTCAAGCCATGCGGACACATCCATTTCAAAGGAGGCTTTAATGGCATTTCATATTTTTCTACATTAAGGAAGATTAAAGTATATTACAATACCCTTTACTGCTCTATTTTCTTCATTTTAGAAGTGGTCAGTTTTAAAATTTTTTTTCCCCTTTCTTTCATCTGCAGTGTTCAATAAATTGTCCAGGCCTTTCAGATGATAGTTCCAGCAAATTGAGTTCTATATTACAACTCTGAACCATTGTTTAGCCCATCATCAGTCAGATAAAGCACTCCTATTCACACAGGACATCAAAAGAACAAATATATGTTCAAAGTGGCTAAAAAGATTACTGTGACTTGGATATATCATTTTGTTAATTGTTAGTGATTATTCTACTAGTTTAGAGGTGGTGAATTTGCTGACTCTGAGCTCGTGCTTGTGATGTAATCAGGGTGTAATATATAGATATCCATGGCTGGAAATTACACCATTCAAAAAGGGTCAGGTCTATCATCTTCTAATAGCTGAAGGTGGACTAATAGCAACGTTTTAATAAGAGGAAAGATGCAGACCAATGTCTTCATTTCACATGTATAGTACATTGCAAAGTGCCCTGGAGAATTTCCACCCCGCCGGCGCTTGGATGAATCAGGTGATGATCATGGTGGATGCTGAGCCAAATTCAGCTCTGCTGGGACTTGGGAATGGTTGGGTTGCACCTGGGAGGAACCTGCCCCTGTCTGAATGAGGTTGTTTGCTAGGTGAGAACAGCTAAAGTTAATGCATTCAGGTCCTGATCCTGATTCACACATATTTCATGCTTTACCCTCTGAGCAATGCCTGAGAGATCACTGGCATTATTTTTGGTATTTTAGCGACTCCCAGCACTGCTGTCACAGCACCACACTGACCTAATATGTTGGTCCTCACAGCTCTGGTGCAATGGGGAGCTATTTTAGAAGTGGGAAACAGATACTAAACCAGAGACCCTCCAAGGTACTGAGGTGCCCAGCTCCCAGGGGCTGCCGAGAAATGACTGACCATCTGCCTCTGAGTTAAGGTCATAGAGAAGGTAGCAGAGAAGGGAAAAGAAATGAGCCCCTCTAGATTGCCAGCTCCCAGACATGCTTCCTCCACACTCACCAACACGTAGGTGACTGTGGATCAACACATTCTCAATAAAAACACACATTTGCAAGCTATAAAGCCAACGTGCCTACGTCTTTGCAGGCTCCAGCTTTTCAAAGGTAATTCCAGAAATCTTGCAAGTGCATGAAGTCGAAGATGAAATTTTGAATAGATGCTGCTTACAATTGCAGGCTGCATTTCTTTTCTTGTGCATTTTACCCTACGTTGGGTAAAATGGAAAGGCAACACCAAGGATGGCTGGTCTTCTGTGAGGCTACCGGCTGGAAGACAGATTTTACAACAGAACGATTGCAGGGTGTAGGTTTTAGGCAATAAGCAGGTAGCCTCGTTCTCTCAAAAGAAAAAAGAAAATAATGGAAAACTGTAACATTCATTTGGAGGCCTCAAAGGCATAAAAAACCCAATTCCAACTGTTATAGGTCCCTGCAGGAGTCTACAAAAGAACTAAGCTTTTTAAGTAAGAAAACTAGATTTTGGCCCAGAGGGCCCTGTCATTGCTGCTTAATAGATGAAACTCTTTTGGTACAAATATGCTGTTTACTTCTCAGCTTCAGCTTTCATAAAATATAACCTTTTTATGATTTACGACCCCAGAAAAAGTGCAGGATGGATTTTTAGCTCTGAATTGGTTGAATGTCAACAAGAAAAATATAGATAACATATAGAAATAGCAGGGTGTTAATGCCACACAAAATGATGAAATTATTTTTGTGTAGAAAAGTTAAGTTTGTTCTTAAAGTTCCTTGTGAGTGAAACTGAGGAACAGTTTTGCCTGTAAAGCCACTGTAAGCTTTGCCTAACGCTTCCTTTTTTGCTTTAAGACAGTGTTGGTCTGCCTAGAAATTGTAAAACTGATGGCATAGAAACGAGTTGTGACATCATAGAGGGACAGATAGTGTGATGTGGCTGGTATTGGCCAAAACTTCACCCAAATAAGAGCTTCAGATTCAGTTCTTTAATGACAAATTCAAGTTTGAAGACTTGTTCCAAAGCTAAAGATTTATAAAGACTCATATTACTTGTGATATCAAACAAATGATCAGAAGTGACATTATCTCCCTTCCTTATTTGTCCAAGTTACCATTTTTTCCCTCTTGAAAACCATATTGATGCCTATAGACAAATTGTAATATATGGGCAGGTTTTGATAGATAGATTAATTACTAAAAAGAAATAAAATGTTGAAGTGAAATGAGAATGACAGTGTCAGAGCTTTGGAGAATGAGACAAAAATGTGAGCATGAGGGAATAACTGTTGCCAAGAGAAGTGCACATTTTATGTTTTCCACTTTGTGTTATCTTTTTTGGAGCTTTGCTTAGCATCAGTGATGTGCTTGTTTTTCAGGTGACTTTTCTCATGTTGTTTCTGACCCTGCTGAACAAAAAAACAAAGCTGATTTTTCTGGATGCTTGGGGAAATAGCCTGATCCCAGACAAATTGCCCAGGAAGTCTCTGAAATGCCTTAGCCTGCCACAGAGGCAAGGTTGTAAAAATTGAAAAGGTTTTTGCTTTTGACTCTTCCAACTATTGCAGAAAGAGACATTTGCTAGTGTATGGTCTCTAAAAACTGTCACTGAGCAAATTAAAATAATAAAAATATCTTTTATGAAACCCTACACATCCAACTTTAGTACCCCGTGACCGAGCAGGGTATTAATCAGCTAAGGGATATATGGTGTGGCTTCCAGGAGGACCAGGCAATAGGTACTCAGCAGCTGGAGGGTTTTCACAGAAAATATACACAGGTACTGGTGCTGGAAAACACTGCACTCCACTGATCTGGATGCTCTCCCCTTGTGTATTACAGAAAAGAGAAAAGGAAAGTGAAATGAACAGAAAAGCATGGGAGAAACTTGTGGAAAGGCATGGGAGAAGCAATGCTGCTGGAGTGTCATCTGTCCTGCCCAGTTACTGTGACACCTCTAGAGCCTTTTCATGGGATCTGAAACACAGGAAAACAACCTGAAGCACTGATTCTAGAGCCCCTTGTACAGGAATGGCCTGAAGGACTAGGTAGATATTAGCCAGAGCAGGATTTTCTGCCTGAGACCTGTAGGTGCCCATTGGACATCGGTGATCCTGTCCAAGAGCAGGGAGCCAGGCAAGAGCCCCATGAATCCAAACCCTTGGTTCTGAGGGTTTGACTTTCCTGTGGTTACTTGAAGTAGGCAGGATAAACTGACCCCTCTCCTGAAAAACTCAATCTCTTTTGGATATCACCTACCTACTGGCAGCCAAGCCAGGCAGCTGCTTGTCTTTTACAAGAAAGTTGAAAACCGTGCCCTTGACCCAACCTTCAAGCTGGAGGAGCTAAAGAGAAGCAGTTTATATTGTCATCGAACATGCTTTGACAGGCTTTCCAATAGCAGTAGCCAGTCAATCTCCAGAAGCTGGACAGTGTGGCACAATTTATAGTGTATTTTCTTGCAAGTTCCTCAAGGCATCTTACAAGAAAGTAATGAAAAATTGGCATAGCTCACCTGTAACTTTCAATTGAAAAAAAACTATCAATATTATTCTCACAGCAGATAATAGCTATAGAACATTTTTTTTCTTTTGCATAGCTGCAGAAGCACTGCCAGGTTTAAAGCTTTGGTGAAGCCATGCCAGGAATCTGAACATTGCTAATTTTGCCAAAATTCTTAGCACAGCTCCATGAGCATTGGTGGTGTGACAAGAAAGAGGTCCTGCTCAGGGTTCTTTTTTTCTATACAGCTCATCTGTGGTTAGAGTTGAATCCAGTCCTCACCTTTAGCTGATGATGGCTTTGTGGATTTGGTCCTTGGTTCCCCAGGCTGAGCAAGGTGGTGGTGAAAGATCTGCAGATATTGGCTGCTCTGGCTTGCGTGTCCTTGGGAGTGCTCCCTGTGCATCATGTTGTCAGCTTCCTGGGCACTTTGGGCTGTGTCTGTGTTTTGCAGCATGCATTTTCAACTGTGGAAAAAAAAAAAAGAAAACAAATTACATCCTTTAAATACACCCCCATAAATACACAAATAAACAGAGAGATGTCATTAATTGCATACTGGGCAACTTGAAACCTTAGGGCTGTTTTTCCTCTTCATTGACTTCTGAAAAGCATGTTATTGGGGAAGGCTTTCAGCCCATGTTTGAAGTTTAGTACATAGTTTAAGTGCTTACCTGAATGCTTCTGTTCATTTTCCCATTAGTCAATCAGTCAATTTCTGCACAGAGCTTTGAAAAATGGACATGAAGGAAGAGAAGGAAGGGAGACAAAGATGGCCAGCACCCAGCTGTTCAGTTACTCAGGAAGCAGACAAGACAATTATTTCCCTGAGGGGATCTCCACAAGCACCAAAGCAAAGGGATGATGCAAAATTAAGCTTGCTGTGCAAGCTTGTTGAGAGCAGAGTCTAGAGGATTCCCAAATTTACCAGGCTGGTGGTTGTTGAGCTGGCCAACTCTTTTGCTGACTGCTTGCCCCTGTAGAAAGGGTTATCACCAACAGGAAGCACACAGAGCAGACTTCTCCATCCCATTCCAGAGCACACAGGGAGGGTATGAGGTGGCTAACAACCAGAGGCATACACAGATTGATTGATACTCTCACTCCCAGAATATGACAAAGCAAAGAAAGGAGGGAGCCAAGTCAGAAGCCAGCTCATGGGAGAAGGAATAAGCCAGGTCATTAGCCCAATTCAAATAACATAGTAAATCTCAAAAAGCAACATCATTACTTACATAATCCTCTTTCTGTCCTGGTTGTGATGTTGTGCCACCATCACTGGGAGATCTGCTTGTAGTGGACAGTCAGGGAGTCCTTCCAATAGCTGGAAACCCACCACATAAATACCCCCCACACTTTATACTGCTAACCTTGGAGGCAGGACACCTGATGTTTATTCTAAAGGCAGGGCACCTGGTAGCAATCTTCCTATAGGTTTTCACTTTATTTTTTATTTTAGCCAGGTCTTGAGAGAAAAACAAGAGGAAGGTCTTTCCTGCCTGGTTGTGGACATCACCCATACATCAACTCTGATTCAGGGCTTGGGCTTTAGACCCCAGCACTTCACTAGGCCAAGAAAATAACCTCAGAAATGATCTAGACTGAGCAATGACCAGCTTGGGTCTCTCTGAAGCATTTTAGAGACTTTATGTAGATAACCTGACTGCCCTTTGACTCCTTACTGCTCAGGTCAAAGGTCTAACCATTATCACTATTAAAACAAACACTCAAAAGGCTTTTCTCTTTTATACTTTTCAATAATATGCATCATTGCAGAACTGGATTCTTTGTGCTTTTATTCTGCCAATATTTAGACCTTAACCTTATTCCTCCAGATTGAAAGTCTCCATGACCCTCAGTGAGTTTCTCTTTTATACTTTTCAATAATATGCATCATTGCAGAACTGGATTCTTTGTGCTTTTATTCTGCCAATATTTAGACCTTAACCTCCATTATTCCTTATTCCTCCAGGTTGAAAGTCTCCATGACCCTCAGTGAGTTTGGCTGTGGGAAAAGACCACTGAGAGGCTTAATTTTGCCTGGTCAGTGGAGAAGATAGAAAGAAGAGACTTTAAACAGTTAACAACTAACTAAACAAACTAACAAGTTTGTTATGGTATTTCTGCAGCTCTTGAGGTAAAGTATAGGTCTGCAGTTGGGTCTTGGAGACAGGTCAGATGAAACTACCTTAGAAACATTAATTTCTATTAGGAATGCTCTTTTTGCACTTTGCACTGTAGCTGTTTCTCATAGATTGGTCTCTTCCTGGAGTGGCTATATTAGTGAAAATAAATAAGTACATCTATTCTATCTGACTGAAGAGATGTTGGTGGCAATTAATAAATTTCTGTATGTATACATTAAATGTATACATGTATACACTTCGGTGTCTTTCTCCCAAGCAAACTGAGGGACTTTTTGATGTTCTCTGGGGACTGTTTCTGAGGCATAGTGTGTTAAAAACATGTGGTTTACTTGAAATTATATGTAGGAAAATGGAGTAACTGGCAGTTTTAGGAGTTTATCAATGGGTGTGCTGTAATCAAAATCAGGCTTAGCTGCCATTCTCAGAATATGCTCAGTTCATGCATGAGTTAGGCAGAGAGCAGGATTTAACTGGTTTGCATAGTCCTGTAGCCTCTAGGGAAACAGAAAATATAGGAGTATTTCCTTTTGATCCCAGTATCAGGGACAAATCTGACCTTGTAAGTTTGGCAGGTGGACCGAGTGACCCCCTCTGGGATTTGCATGGAAGAGTTGCAGGAAAAGTTACCACTTTTCATGTCATTAGGAACACATCTGCAGTCATTTCAATCAACCTTTCCCAAAGTGCCCCAATGTCAGAATAGCCAGCTGCTGCAGTGGGTGCTAATAAATGCCAAAAAGGTATTTCACCTTTCCTTCAGTCCTTTTCTTTGTTCTTTTTTTAGGATATAGCAATTTTCCACCAGTTTCAAGGTTGCTTTCCATCAGGAAAAATCTCTGCTTAGTAAGAATGCAGCTAAACCCTTACATCTAACTGCTGAATGCCAGATCTGGTGGTGTGATTCATTGGTACTAGGAGGATTAGTTTTACTTGGGGAACTCATTTAGCTGAAGGCACTGTGCTTATGTCCTGCTCAATGGCCTTTGGATAAAGTGAATTTACTTAACTTGTCTACTTTGAAGACCAGAAATTTGGTAGTGTTTCATTTTCGGGTAGAAAAGCAAAGAACTATTCAGATATTCTCATGAAGCTGTCCTGAAAAGTGGCTCATAATGACAGAATCATAAAGGTCATGTGCTATTTTCTTTCCATAAATCTGGCAGTGAAAATATTAGAGGTTTTCCTGGTCTTTATCCTTTCTTTTGCTGCAGTGAGGGTGTCAGGTTGGTTTTGGGTTCTGTGAAATCCTAGATGTTGGAAATAAAACACAAAGCACAGACGAGTGCTGCTGCACCTCCTTGTCATTAGAGAGGAGTCATTAGAGTCATAGCAGAAGATCCTCACAGTCTATTGGACAGGGCTCCTTACACAGCTAGGAATGTGAAGGATGACAAACTCTCTTATAACATCAAATGCAACAAGGAAAATAAGATGGATATAAAGTTAGGTCTTGAACTTTTGGTGCTAGCTAGTTTTTTTTACTGAAGCAAACTGGAATTTGTTGGAGTGTGTGTTCTGCTAAATCCTTGTAATGTGGGAATTCCTGTAGTGAGTTCCCATGGAGGCACTATAAAAACAACAAAAATGGATCTGAGATAGTCATGAAAGAGAAGAAGACATTTAGTAACAGAGCTACCATTTCTTCTCACTACTGTAGATCCCATGCTGCTCTGCAGCCATTTGCTGTGGGTCTCTGGACAGCAGAACGTGTGAAAGGAGGACTGGATGCTGAACATAGATACAAAACCTGGAATCCTGACTTCAGGCACAAATTGTTTCATCTAAACCTACCTGACCTGCTGACTGGGCTCAGGCACTGGAGGAAGCTGTGAGGTGACATAGCTGTAAGGCTTCTGGATCAACTCAAGGCAAGCAGAGGAGCCCATCTCTCTTTTTTCTTTTTCCCTTGGACTACTTATTTTCTTTGAAAAATGAAAGGAAAATAAACTAATAGCTTTGAAAGCATTGCTCTTAATATCTGTCAAAAGTCCATATAAAATAAATTGAGCTCCTTGTTCTGGAATAATGTATCTTTTTTTTCCCTCTAGCTTAGAGCTATATTTTTTTAATAAGAAGAGCTGGTGTATACAAGGGAGTGAGCAAGGAACAAGGGCGGGGTTTAAAGTTCAAGAATGACAATGATTCCTTAGTAACTCCCATTTTAGATACTTTTAATACTGCCCTCAAAGTGTCTTTGTGCAATTTAACATCCTGCTCTCCCCAGAGGAGCTCCAAGGAACTATTGGAGCAATGGTGTCCATAGAGTGGGAGGAGAGAGCCCTGGGGGGAATCAGCACTTCTGCAAGAGCTGCTTGGGATTATTTCTACAGACAGACAATTTCTAAATCTGGTTTTCCCTGAGTGTTGAGACTGCAGTGGTGGCTGGTGAATATGTGAGTGAGTGTGAGTAAAGGGCTTTTGGCAGGGACAGAAGCACTGTTGTTTATCCCAGACACAAACCTGGCCAGGAGCTAGGGTTTCCTCACATATGGCCATGACTGTGAAGTCTGCCAGGTTTCTGAACTTATTGGTCAGAGATGGAACTGGATCAGTAATTATAGGTAGTAATGTGACTGAGCCTATAAAATACAGCATATGTTTGCATTTTTAGGACTGTATGACATTTTATAGAGTTGTGGCCTGGTTACAAGTCCATTTGGCTCAGTGTCCAGTTTATTCAATTCCTTCTGTGATCCAAGTCAGTATCCATGAGGTCCATGTGGACTTGGTTAGTGACAAGGAGCTAAATTAATTTGGAATCTTCATTGATATGTATGGAACTGTGACATCTGATGCAATACATTCTTGTAAGTAAGCACGAGTGGAGACCAGTGTTTTGTTTTGGAGGAGATGTCCTATATTTTATCTCTTGTTTTGGTTTTTCTGTGGGCTGTCATATGTTCAAGGTTTTGATATACCTAAATTCTTTGATTCTATATTCATTTTTGCCTGAGGGAGCATGTCTGTAAGAGATAACATTTTTGACCCAGCAGTATGTTGTCTATAATTTACATCTCTCTCTGTAAAGAGCTATTTAGGATATAAGGGCAGTACTTAAATTCTTGGGGAAAAAAAACGATGTGTTGCAGTCATCCCAAGGGAATCACACTTATTTAATACCAACAGTGAATTTGATCATTTTTTTTCATGGTTGTTTTTGAGCCAAAGGAAACAGCCCAAAATATTTACTCATGGAACAGGTCCAGGTGAACTGCACAATCTATCTGAGGGTTTTGGTTGGTTTTGCTTTATATTCTTGAGGATCAGTTACATCACTAGGTCACAGGATAGGCTTTGGTGGTGGTGTAGATACTGTTAATCTCTGTGGCACCATCAGTGGGAACTACAGATTTGCAACACAGCCAAAGATGTGTCTGGTTATTTTTTTAAATAACATTTCCCCCTGTTTGTAAAAATTAAGCAAGCCTTTAATATGAAATCATCGTTCAAGCTTTCTTAATGAAATTGGTGTGTTTTCATGACTACAAGTTCATTCCTGATACTGAACTAATACAAAGTGTAAGACTCTTCTGGTGATGTGTTTGTTGGCCTGGGGAACAGTGGGCAAGGTCAGCCTTAGCTAGATCTTCTGCCCGATTACCATGTCTGGTGTTGCTAATTGGTGTTTTAGCAAAGAGAGCATGGATAGGTTTTACTCCACTCCAAAGCTGGAAGCATAATTTTATCAGAAATGTATCCCACTGTTATCCTGTCAAGAGCTGGCATATCCTGCTTCTTGTGGCTAACCAAGACAAACCCAAATCTCTGCACAAACCCAACAGTTTAAGCCTTGCCAGTCTGTCTGTGGCTCTCACTCTAACAGAGCAATGAGGTATTAATAAATGAGGTTAAATGAGTCAATGGCTTACAGATTTCTCCCATCCATTTGCAACGATACTCTGAAATTCTTCAATTTATTTAAGACAATTCTAAAGCTCCAAAACGGGCAATGACGTTATGGCAAAATGGGCAAATAGCTTAACATGAGAATTTCCAGTTTTCTTCTGCTGCTGTTATTTCCCTGCTGGACTGAGACCTACAATCACTTGCACATGCCAGTAACAAGCACGTTGCATCTGTTTACTCTCCCTTGCAAGCATTTACAGTTGGAGGTTTCTAGAGTAACTGCAGCTGAGACAGGATTTTTGTTCTCTTTGCAGGGAAGTGCTTAATTGTGGATCAGGGCCTTACAGGAGAAACAACATATATATAAAGGAAATACTGAGAAGAGTAATAAAGAGCAATCTTCCTGTGAGTAAATAAAAATTACAAAAGGAAACAATAATCAATACATTTTACAGTTCAAGAGTTCAGCACATGCTGTTTCAGTGCAGCACGATGGATCGGCGGCATCCGTGGATTATGAATTCCCACGTTTATGTGGAAACAGAAGTAAATAACTGAAACAAGAGTCATGTTGCAAGAATGTAAAACCAAGCTGGACTTAATGGTGTGCTATATTTAAAAGAGTGATGTGGTCCGAGGAGTATTCACTTTATCTTTTCCTTCAAGCTTGGCTGCCTGCAACCTGCCAGGACCAGCTAATTCAAAAGAAACCATTTTTCTCCATTTCAATCACCAATAAAATGCAATATACATTGCACTTTGTTGCCCTGAATCCCAGAGCCTGACGTTACCAACCAGCAGTGTGTTATAGATGTTAATAAATGGAGCTTCTCATTTAAGCTGGGAGAGCCATTGCCTGGACCAGATACAGGGGAAGGGCAGGGCAATGCTGTGATGCCACCTACCCTTGCAATAATTTTCTGGAGGGAATAGATATCTCAAAGCTTCTTGTCATCTTGTAAAACCTTTAAGCTTTCTGAGTCAGATGCAGAAACACCATCATAAGCCTGGTCTTAGATCACCTATTCAAAGTCAGATCTTGTGCATGCTTCAGCATCTCTCCTTTCCCAACTTGCTCCTCCCTCTTTCCCTGCTTCTTATGTTGCTGCTGGCGCAACGGTCAATCAAGGACTGACCTCCAGTGTCTGTCCCTTTCATCTCTCCATCAGTATAAAGTGATGTAACAGGTCCATCAATGATTCCTCTAAGTGAGAAGGATCTTCCAGATGCTTTGAAGTGATGGAATTGGCTTCCAGTCTTGGGTGGGAAATACTTGAAGGGTCTACCCATCCCCAGGAGGGAAGCAAAGCTCAATGGACCTGATGGAAGCAAAGGGATGAGGATGATGGGTTGACCTGATGCTTCATCGTGATAAGGAGCAGACATTTGGCAGCATTTTGGTCTGGAAATACTGGTCAGTAAGCCTGGATTTCTATAACTACAAATCTCATTAGCACAGGGTTGCAGACACCTTGCAAGAGAAAACCACAGAATCCTGGTTTGGTTAAAATGTTCCCGCTGTCAGGAATGGATCCAATTTGCTCTAGCTGATGGTCGTTCCAAACTGAGGGGTCTCATGCATAATGTGGATTTTGATTTGATGATACATGTTCCATTTTCCAGGTTAGCATGTGTTTTATCCAGTAAAGGCTATATCTTCCCACACATTAAGGGGCTAGGCTTGTACATCACGTCTATGTGATAATGCAATCCAGGACATTATATATGAAAAAAACTCTGACATAGATGTACTCTCTAAAGCCTATATTAAAAAAGGTATAATTTAGAAAAATAGTTCTTGCAATGTCACGTTAAGAACGAACAATTTTGAATAAAAAACACGAAAAGGATAAATTTTGAGTGCTTGGCATTGTCAGACAAATACCATTCCTATAATCTTCATCAAAATCAATCTTATACAGATAGTAACAGTTGTGCCCTTGTTCTAATATAGTAGAGCCATTTTGTTAATTTCCCTGTATTTTACGAGGTGCATGGAAAATACATTTTATGAGCAGGTGCTCTCTTACTTTATATAGGAAGTATTAAATTTGATACCACTTTCCTTTAATAAGACCAGATAATGGCACAAAATCTGAATCTATTATCACAAGGAAGAAAGTAACAAGGACAGAAAACGAAACAAATGTAATTTTTTCTTATTACAACATTCACATTTCAAACTTGTGGAGTGTCTGTTCTTTACTTTGTAATAACTCCTGCGACTGCATAATGCTAGGATAGATATTGTTTAAAAAAAAAAAAATCCCTGATAGCCTATTCAGGGCTGAGTCTTTGTGTTCTCATGGTAGCCCATCTCTTTAAGTAGGTTGAGTTGAACAACTACCCAGCAGGTGAAAAAATGTTCTCCTACTAGCATATCACAATCTTTCATTAAATGGTTACCAAATAATCCTATATAGTAGTGAGAAAGGAATGCATTTCTACCTGCTGGCAGATATCTTTACAAAGTGCAAGGTAACAGTATTGTGTGGATATAGGATGATGCTTACAATGAAACTATGTGCATTTTCTCTGGCTCCCCCTCTCCCCCAGCAGCTGTAATATGCTATGAAAATCAGCCAGCAGAACTAACACAAATGACACAGTAAACATGCAGGCAACGATTTTTCTCTCTCTCTCTTTTTTTTTTTCTTTTCCCAGTGCATACAATATTAGCCATTAGCCTGCGAGCAATGATGTTGCATTCATATTTAGGGTAATTTTCACACTAATATGGTGTATGCAAGCCAGATATCTCCAGAATAAAAGTGGTTTAATGGCTGAGTTTAGGCAAAGAAAAGATCTCTGATATTTATCAGCAGATTTTGCTTTCAGGAACTTTGTGTGGATAGAACAAAGCTCCTTCATCTGCAGAAGTGAATGAAACGTATGTGAAATTAAAAATAAATAAAAGTGGAGGATGTTTTGTGTGTGAAATTTACTGCTACATACCAACAGTTTCTTCTCCATAGGTTTGAGAGGTCTTATTTGGTAGTCTGTTTAAATTCCTAAGAAGAGATCAATAAAAATGTTAACACAAGTGATAAAAGATATAGTTTGCTCCTGTGATACATAAGATTTGTACCAAAGAGTCGAGTTCCTTCTGCTTTCCTTCTGTGCTCTTACTTTATTTCTCCATAGAGACCCGGTGCTTGAAAAGGTTGCTTGAGGTGATCCCAGATTCTGGCTCCTGTACCCAGACAAAACCTCCACAACAACCCATCCCTGTTGAAGGCTGGACTCTAAGTCCTGGTGTTTTAATCCCACCCCTTCCTCAGTGCTGCTGGTTGGCTGCCCCTCTGGAATCAGCCCCACTTGTATCTGAGTATGGTGAAAATGTTCATCTTCTTCTCCTGACTTTCCCAGTCACAAAACCTCCAATATTCACTCTCTGCAGGATTGCAAAGAGAAGCTGGATGCCCTGATACTGCATTAACTTTGATCCCCTTAGTCATCTATCCAAACATTCAAAACTGGTTTCTCCCAATACCTGACAAAAGAACCAAACCAATTAAGAAATATGGGCAAGAAAAGGAAACAAAGGGGGAAAAAAAAATATGCCTTTGCTGGGAACTTTAACATAAAGCTTTATCCATTAGGAAATTTGGGCTGACTGAGTTACAACCTCTCCAGGAAGCAGCATTCATAATGGAAATCCTGACAGAGCCTTAACTATGGCTGTGTGAGTGGCACAGCTAGAGTTAACTCTGCCTTCAGACACCTTCCATTAATATTTTAAGGATTTTTTTTTAATTAAAATGATTGTATTAGTTTATGAAAAATAGTCTTGAGTTGTCTCTCAAGTTGTTTCATACAAAAAATATTCCAATCACATTCCCTTTTTTTTTTCCTGATTCCCACCTGCACAACAAGTTCCATCTTTTATTTTTTTTCCATTGCTAGAACCCCATAGTTTCTCCCCAGACATGAAGGGTTTCAAACATGAAGGTTTTCCCCTTTATTTTGTGTCTTTTCATGTTTTGGAAGCTCTGTGGAGCAAACCTCATGTTTGTGTTCTCTGGATCGTTCTGACCACTGCTCAGAAGCTCAGCTCAGTCTCACATGTCTTGGGTTTTGCATGGTCACCCATCCATGCCAGCTCTGCCCTGGGGTCTGCACTGGAAGCCTGGGCATTTCTGGGCAGAGAGGACATCTTGGGTTGGCTCATGAAGCTTGGAGAACCTTGCTCCACGAGTGCTTCTTTCTTCTGAGTTCACCTGATGGAGGAATTGTCACGGAGTTTATGGAGCAGCAGTGAGGTGGCATTCACAGGCTTTGTCCAGGATGTCCTCCAGCAATGGAAACAAGCTCTCTCCTCTTCAGTTCTCCTTGGCAAGGTCTAGAGCACATATGTCCTGTTAGAAATAAAGATCTACTAATAACAGCCATGCAAAGATGTTGCCTGTGTTTTAAATATTAGTGGTTATTTCTTACCTTCCAACCTATGAAAAAACATTATTTTTAGCTTGATGTTTGCCATTTTTACCAACTCAAATACGACTGTAACTCAGACCTTTAACATTTCCTTGGTGCAGATGAAGCAAGGAGAAGATTATCTATGAGAAATAATATTTTTTTTTGGAAGAAAAAGATCATACAGCCGAAATCTTTGGAAAATTCTGCATTCAACTTTTGAGTCTATTACTAAACATTATTGGTGCTAAACCAGCAAACTGTCTTAAACAAACTGGTGCTAAACCAACATTACACTCTGACGTGGAGGTGGGCAAGTGAGATGCTTACAGGCACATAATAAATTGCACCAGTATAAAATAAATCTATTTCTCATATATGTACAACCTGTACAACTTCTCATGCAGATAATACCTCAGTATATGATAATTTATTGAGAGACTTCTGATACATACGTATGTGATACACAAAACTATTTGCACACCAGGAAAAGCTCAGTGTAAATGATTTACCCAACCACTACAAGCTGATAGAAAGCAGAGTCTGCCATCCAAAACAAATGAGACCCCATACAGATGCTTCTATTGACTTATACTTGAATTAATTTAATCTTTATTTTATTTCAACTCTACCTTAAATTCTTAATCCTCTGTCCAGAATGTAACGTGCGTAACTTTTGAGCAGGCTCATCATTTGAATAATCAGCCATTTAGTGACATGTCTAGTCCTGTTTAATGACTGAATCTGTAAAAGTATGACCTCAAGCACTGGTTAACTTTAAAATAGCTGTGCCCACTGCATGACATAGCCAACAGGAAGCCATTAGAGCTCCAGCAATTACCATTTACATCCATCGACGAAGTCCCTATTTTATTTTAATCTGCTTAAGTACATTTTCTGCACGAGGTTAAAATATAAATCCCTTCTCCTGAACAAGACTGGTTTTCTGGCTGACTTGAGAGCACAATTTACAACTGATTTAATTTGTTCTTCACAAACATTCCTAATGACATTACCCTGGTGCATATACTGACTGCCTCCTCTTATTCCATTAACTCCCAAATCGGGTTTAAAGACCATATTGATGCTAGATGTTATTATGGGTGATTATCAAAACAACAGACAATGGGGCAAAGTGTTTACTAACTGGTTTATATATAATTTCTGTAATAACTACAACAGATGGTAATGCTACAAACAATAAATCAAGCTTTTCACTGCTGAAATAAATTGGCAGCCTGCAGTACAGAAATGCTGTATGTAACTATATACAGATGCTTCAGTCATCAACTGTATTGTTCATCTTATTAGAAAATGGGTCTGTTACTGCTATTACAGGAAATCTTTCCATTTGCAATTACAAATGTATATTTTCAATTAAAATTGTTTTTAACTGCCAAACTGGTTTAAGTATACTTTAACCTTTAATTACAAATGGAGTTATCACGTACTGCCAAACTGGTTCAAGGCATTTGTTTGAGTCTGGGGAAGTTCCTCCTCAAATTGGGTTTCCACACCATAAATATATTTCTGCCCTTCAAGAATCCTCTGGCCAAAAGGCATTGGCAGGAACTTTAGGAAGCTAATTCAATAGTAGCTGTGTGAGAGGATGCTTTATTCGACAGTGCTTAAAACAGTATCAAACCTGCAATTAATTCCATTCACTTTTGTTTGGAGTAATTTATCAAAACATTCAGCTCCCTCCACTGCCTTCTTTCCAGCTCCTTTGTGGGGAGCTGATTCCACGTCTTCATACTTATGTCACCCTCTCCTGGGTGTTTTCAGAGCTCCTGGGCTGTGGGGAGATACCCCACAGCTCCTACCTCACCAGTGGCTTTGGGAGAGAAGTTTTGAGCCTCGAGTGATGGCAAACTTCAGGGATCTGCAGTAGCCTGGTATGAAGCATGGGGATGCTGGGCCATTCAGAAATTTTATTACAAATGAGAATTTTATTACAATTCAAAAAATGGGTCGTTTTTTAGTGTCTTTCCCCATTTTATGGCTCCTTTGAATTGTTCTTTGCATAAAGGTAGGGCCATGAAAAGAAGATGGAAATAGTGAACACATAATGTTTTCACAAAGCTTGCAATTGTGAACTCAGACTTACACCTTCCAGGGACCTAATTTACACTGATTTTTAACTTTGACACCATCCACTACTGAGAGGATGATTTAAATCATTTTAAGTTCCTATCTACTAATTTAGGCATTGTTTTTTTCTCTTTACAAACATAGGTGCTGTCCTGTATTTGTTGCTTGCAAACTTTTGGTCTATATTCTGCTCCCTGGTGTGTGTTTGTGCAATAATACCCAAACATTCCAACTTTCCACACACATTTGGAGCCCTCATAATCTAAAAAAATCCTTTAAGAAGTTGAGACATGAGGTTTAGAGAAACATGATGTATCTCAAAGAAACCTGATGTGTCATGTCACAGAGAAATGAAAAAGGTGAAAAAAACCCCAAGGCAGATAAGTATTGTACACCTATGTATAAGGCATGGGGCACACAACAAGACAAAATAAAAGATTTGCCAGAATATTCAAAATTAATTGTAAAGAATCATTAATGAATAATCTGTTAACAGAAACATGCTTCTTTTTCCCCCCAAATAATCACATAATAATTTCAAGGAGTGAATTAATCCATGAAAATCATAATTGCTTTATGAACAATTTGATAACAGGAAGATAACTGACTTTTGAATTAACTTTTCAGGAGTAGTGAGAATAATATCTTAGCTCTTTTACATAATTTTTGGCCCTCCTATCATCTCACTAATATTAGCTGTGCTTTGGTGTTGCTGTTGGCCTCAACAGATATGTTTTTGATAATGTCAGTGTTTAGGGCTACTTTACCAGGAGCCCAAACACGTCCCATGGGTGGTGTCACTCTCAGACTGCCAGGACTGGAGGTGATGCTTGCTTTGCAAACCACTGCAGTGGTGGGAAAATGCTGGATGGGATGGCTTGTCTTCTGCATGTGGGCTTTTTGCTCAAGCCCAGACCTGAAGACCACACAAGTCTTGGGAGATGACCAAGAGCCAGCTTGGAGCTTGGCAGTGAATTTTATGGGGCATCAGCTGTGCATCCTCCACTCTCATAGAGGACTAGGAGGCAGTAGGAGCCACCACACTGTCTACTGATACTGGTCCATGTTTGAGGGCAGAACGAATCTGGATGTGTCCTTGTGCTGCCCCTTCCACAAGCTCAGGAGACACCGTTTGCCATGGCTTCATTTCTTGCCTTTCATCATTTTTTTCCATGAAGAAAAACCCCTTTACTTTGAGGATGCCAGAGACAATGTTCAGAGGTCTCTTCCAACCCCTAACACTCTGATTCTGTGATTCTTTACTAAGTTGCTTATTGCCTGGAAAGACACCTCGTTGCTGGAGGTTGCTGTTGGATGAAGAGTGTTTCATGTGTGACAGCAGCCAGATAATTCCCACTGGGGAGCATAAAACATACAACACAAACCCTTTCCTCTCCTCTCCTCTTGGCTATATGGACGTATGCACCACGCTGTACAAACGCAAGCGATGCACATTTTATCTGCTCTATATAATAAAGATAAAAAAATGCATTCCTGGCATTATAAAGATCTTTAATTAGAATCCCGCAAAGGTGCAATCTGATTATTTGCTAATTGCTTTTCCATATTTTTCCCGGGCCTCACAAAGCATGTGGGATACTAAAGAGCAAACAGTGCTTGAAGGCCACAGTACAATGTGACAACAGTGATAGATATGCTAATTTCTTCATTCACTCCACTTCACTTCTTTTATTCTTTCCAATTAAAGCAAATGCTACTGAAACTGTAATTAAGCTAGTGCCGTAGCCCTGATTGCCTGCTGTTTTAATGAAACCCTATTGATTTTTCTTTTATTTCTAATGGCCACACATTGCGTTCAATGGTCAAACACACGGATGTTACAATGCCAGGTCCAACTTCATTTTTGTTCTCTAAAAGGGTGGCCTTATCAGAAGGAATATCAAAAGAGCTATTTGTGTGAGGTCTTTATAGTTTTTTCCTCTGTCTGCCTGAAGAGACGCACTCTGAGCAAACATATTACCATTAAAAAGAAATGAGTTACATTTTGTAGAGAATAAAAATCACTATTAGCCTCCCGTAGCTGCCGTAAGTTCCACGTGGATTTGGCATATTCATGATTTCCAGCATACTTCTAAGTTTTATGATTTTTTATAAAATAATCTATCTGGAAGAGAACGTGAGGAACATTATATTCTCTCTGCAAGATATTATAAATCACATCAGCAATTTAAGATATAACAGACTGTGAGCACTTTCTGATCTGTTGATAATTTTATTGAAGAATTCATTTTCACTGGTAAATTTCACTGAATTATTTTTTGGTTTGCCTGGGAGTAGGGAAGAAGATAAGGAAAAGAAAAACTCTCTTAGAATCCCATCAAACATGTAGTATACCTGTAAATTTATTATTCACCAATTGGATTGTGCAGCTATGGAATTAGGTATTTAACTGGGTGTAGCTTTTCTGTGGCTTCATATTCATATTTAGGAGTCAGGGTGTACAAATCAATGCACTGGAAGAAGTCTTACCTCAAATTTTTCCAGCCTCTTGAAAACTCAGAAACTCTCTGCCTGCATAGGAAGATTGAAGGTTTTAAATCAACATACACAAATATATGTGACTATGCCAGGTTTGCTTGAGGAAAAGAAATGATAAAAAGTAAGTGTGGCTTCTGACCATTCCTTATCAAAAAATATTTCTCTTATGAATGCTGCAGAAGATGAACTGTAATCACATTCAGGATACACAAAGTCAGCAGTCAGCTTAGCAAAGGCACAAAACACACATGAGCTAGGGCCATGATCCATCCTGTGTCTTCCATTTCTTCAACTTTAATCAAACATTCACATTTTTTCCTGGACCAAGGCCACTGTTTGTTGATTGCACAGGCAAAGCTGCACTCTGTGCCTACAATTCCTTAATTAGTATCTCTAAATCACAAATAGTATGTTGGATTATTGGCAATCTGTAGGGGAGGCACCTTCTCACAATGAGGGATGGACAGGGATATAACTTGTTTCACATGCAGAATGTGACCATACATGGTTTGAGCCAGTCAAATGAGTCCTTAGAGCATAAGTCTCTTTTGCTCTCATTCTCAATTAATTTCGTGACACATTATGGAAAAACATTTATTCAATGTTCTAGGTCCTCATCCTGATCTGTGTGAGCACATCCTTAGTCTTGCCAAGAACCACAGTGAAAGGCTCCATGGTGGTTCTTTGGTGGACCAGGTTGTGGGATCACAGTCAGGAGCAAAAGTTATGTCAGCCCTAAAGCTGCTAAATCTGACCTCAGGGACTGGCCAGGCTTGACTTGAGTGAGGCTTAATGTCTTCTTTGCTCCTCACAAGTGTGAGTGATGGATCAGGAAGGGCTGTCTCAGTATGACAGGGACTGGTTATTTCGTATGAACAAAAGTGAATCTTTCATCTTCTCAGCATAAGAAAGACATAAGCCTATTGGAGCAGGTCCAGAAGAGGGGCACAAAAATGATCAGAAGGCTGGAACCCCTCTGCAGTGATGTATTGGGGTTGTCCAGTCTAGAGAAGAGAGGGATCCAGGGAGATCTTCTTGCAGTCTTTCAATACTTAAAACCATAACTGCCATATTAGCCTGGTCTGTTTGAGCAGAAAAAAATGCAGAAAGAATATGAACAATTAAAAGTAACCTATAGAGGGTTTAGTATCAAGAAATGGTTTTGAGCACAGCTCCTATAGCCCTTCTTGCTTGCTCACTGCCCGGCCCACCTCTACTCTCCTTAGTTTCCTGCAGTCTCCTCCCTGGTCTATCTTGGTTTGAAATTTTTGGCTCTGCACATTGCGTGAGAAATCAGAACTAAGTTCACTTCCAAGAATTAGAAACAATATGTGGATTAAAAAGTGGTTGTAGCTTTTTATTGATATAGTTACATTCCAAATTTTAGCCATGTCTTGCAGAGAGCTCAGCTCTTTGCCATAACCATGATCCTAGCACAATTTTAGGTAAGTAAACAGAAGATATAAAACTGGAAAACATATTCCCATTTTCCTCACATTAACCAAGAAACCTTGCCTGCCTTATTTCCCAGCCTTCCCCAGCTACAGTTCTGAATCACCTTCTGTTTGTGACCGCTGAATGTTAAATACACTTTTATTTTACCTGTAGGCACTAAATTTTTCAAAAGCCTCATATTACTATTAGCCTGCCAGCAAACCAGGAACATCAGCTCTTTTTAATTAGATTTTCTAACTGTGATGTTCATTCAACAAGGGATAAATTCCCTTTAGTGGAAGTTGCAGAGTACACTTGGACTTGTTAGCTCTGGAGAGGTGAAAATAATGAATAAATCTGTCAGGGAAAAGGTAACAGTAGGAACAGTAGAAAATAAGATACCATCATGTCACTACTCAGCCCTGTCAACTGTTACGCTAATCAGGACAGAATTAAAACCACATTTTCTCCCAAGATGTTTCACAGCCAAACCGGTTAAATACAGATTTTAACAAAATTGAAAGCATATTATACAGAGATTTGTGGTTTCCAGCTCTGTGAGTGAGTGCTGAAAGTGTGATGAAATAACAAAATTGCAGCCTAATAATCTATAGACCAATATTGTCAACTAATGGATTATAATAAAATAAAAGCTATTATTAGGGTAAAACATTATAACGGGGAAAAAAAAAATCCAACTTTTATTTGTGGCACCTCCCCCTTAATGGTTTCAAGCATTTTGAAAGGTAATTTAAACAAGTACACTGGGTCCTTATTGAAACTGTTTCATCTCGCTAGCTGCTGAAAATGGCTTTAACCATCTCTCTGAACAAAAGCTCGCTAATAAGACAACAAAAAGCCTACAAAAGCACTGGCTCAGCATCACTGCAGAAAGGCAACGAAAGACAGCCTGTAAATGGTCTGTTTCTTTTTTCTTGCATGTAATTAGATGAATTAAAAGGACAAAGTAGTTAATGTTACTGTTGTCCGAGGCCCCCGGTTCTTTTCATACCGCCCGCTCTAGACAAGAGCCTGTGGCTCTCGCTCCAGCAATGCCGTGAAGAATGTTGGCAATAAGTAAAATTAACAAGCTTAATCTGCGAAGAATCTGGTCTGAGTCATAGATGAAATGTATCTCTAGCAACGAAAGGCTAGTAATTCCTGGTCTCCTTTTATATGCCTAATAAAACTTACAATAAATTAACTGCATTTTAGTTTGCAGCGCCGGTTCTATTAATCAGGGCCGAGACGTGTAGTCAAGTTACAATAGAAAGAACTCAACTGGGTGCATTTCAGTTATGCAATTAGGGCCCATTGGCCCAGCTCTAATTAGGCTGAGGATGTTGATATTTCAAGTACTGTTTTATCATTAGGTTTCATTTCCTTGGAACATCCTCAATGGCCAAGTAGTGAGAAGGGCGGGGGATATTATAAGCATGGGTCATCAGAAAGTCATTAATGGGAGTTAGGAAGGGAAGGGCTGACATTAATACCTCGCCCTGTGAAATGTGGAGCTGTCTCTGGGAGACTCTGAGCCCTGCCATCTCGCAGAGGAATTGGTGGCACCCAAGAGCAGCAGGATCAGGCTCCCTGTAAGGAACCTCCCTTAGAAACGATATTGTTTAATTGTTGGTTTCCAGACTGGCATGCCCTGACAACAGGTCGGGCAGAGAGAGGTGACCCTAACGTGGAGGGGTTGATTTCTCACCCCCTGCAAGATGCTGGGTCAAAACAAAAAAGAGGCACCCATTTCTCACCAGTAATGGAGAGAAGATATTTGATCCTGAGGCAGGCTCCTTAGGGTAAGTCTAGTGATGTTGCTTGGGCATCCTCACTCTGCCTCTGCTGGGCACAAGACCTGCTCTCAGTTACTGGCTCCACCATGTAGACTAAGGATGACATGCTGGAGGTGGGTCATCTTCCACCAGCACCCAGAAGCCATGAACGTGAGGTTTCCTCTGTGTGTCACATATGGCTGTGGTCCCTGCATAGACAAATCTAACACTGAAGCTCAGCTAAAGCTAAAGAGGAAGAAAAAAACCAGAAGAGCCATCAGCCTTCAGTTGTGCTCTTCTTGCCAAACGTTAGCTTAAAACTGTAACTCCAAAAACATACTTTGCCTGTTTGTAAAATATGACTTTGTTTCATTATGAAAAAAGAAATTACATAATTAAATTCATTACATCCAATTACTATATGATTCATCTGGCGGCTTAATGAAGCTTCACATTATACTAACAAGATAAAGCAAAAGAATAACATTTTATGAGACTGCAGGCATTCTGTGGACAGCAGACTAGCTGGTTTATGAGCTACATACAGTACATTTCCTAATAGCACATATTGTATTAGCTCGAGTAGGGAAGTTATTGCTTGGTCCTGTGATATCTCACCCACCTCATTCAGAAAATTTGCTAAACCCAAAAGTTCAACTTTATTTTCATTTCTGCCCAGTCCTAGTCTTCTCTAGATGTTGCCAAGTTTTATCCAAGAGGACCATATGATGCAAGGAACGAGCTTAATAGGATCACAACAACAACAAAAAAATCCAGGCAACTCTACAGCTGTCAGAAGGCAACACGTTTTGGGTGTAAAAGAGGTGGTTTGGTTTTGAACCAGTGACCCAGAGGTGAATTACCTCAGTGTCTCCGTTGATAGGTATATAAATATTTTAAATACGATTTTGCAGAAGTGTAAAACTGCCTTTTCTTTCAAAGTACATTATCAGCCTAAAGAAGTCTATCAACTCTGTCCTCCCAATAATTTATGATCTAATAAAAGGCTTCTGTCTTTGGAAAAACTGACAAAAACCTATAGTTTTATCTCTGGGGAATGAGATCTGTCAATATAGTGAAGACTTGTCTTTCAAATGTGTGTATAAAACTATTTGAAATGCTCACAACTTTGAAATTAGTCACCAAAACAGGAAAGGGACAAATTAAAGGCATCCAACCTCTTTTTTCTTCCATGTATGAGTGCCCTTCAGCTTTTCTCATTACCATTTAGTATTTCTGTACAACTATTGATATTCAATGGGAATGTAAATGGGCTTGAAAATCATAAATTGTGAAAAATAGGTTTTGGAGACATCAGAAAACTTTGAGGAAAAATGACATTTGCCTTCATGGGAGAAAAACAGGACTGCTTTCACTTTGCTGTTGCAGGATAAGGCTGATGTCTCTCAAACTGGAGGCTTTGGTTAATTACTAGGTGAGGTTTCTGATTTCAGCCTTCTCAGCTGAGCAAACGCTAAAGATGCAGAAGAAAAGGGTGCAACAATTTCCAGTGTAATTAAGAGCCTCAGCTTTATTACTGCTGGAAATTTCCCCTCGTGAGCAGTGTCTAGTTGTGCTTGCTAGTTACTTTTGGAGAAGGACATGCTGAAAGCCATCAATGAGGGATTTATAAAACTCTTCTCTAAATAAAAGTGTATCAGCCTGTAGCATAAAACCTGAAATATTTCCTGTGGCTATGCCTTCATCGTGTCCTAATTTCTTTAATCAATGTAAGAAAACCTATCTCTGCCTCTGGGCAAATCTCAGCTCTGGACATTTGTCTTACCTTCTGTAAGCAGGAATAGCTTAGAAGTGTAGGCACATGTGGTGGAAAGGAGTGCAAGTGGGAAAGGAAGGATTGAAATAAAGCATGGTGATGGGTGGTTGACAGAACATCCTCAGCTGTATGTTATCTGCTCCAACCAGGTGTCAGAATTACCCACACAGGCAGTAAAAACCCCAAATCCCCTCTTCCATAAGGGCTGATGGTGACTAAACCTATCCTTGTTACCCCTGTAACTAAACTGTGAGCAAAGGATGCTTCTGCCAAATTCAGAGACAAGCTCTTAGAGACACCCTTCCAGCAAACATCAAAATGATGACTCTCATCCAGCATCTGGCCTTGCTACCATGTTTTGCCTCTCTCCCTAGTCAGGTCCAGGCAGTGGCACTCATGGTGGATTCAACACACCAAGAAATAATCTTTGGCCCTAAGACCAAGTGATACAACATGACCTATGGCCACGCTGGTTAAACCAGTAAGAGCCAGAACAGGCAGTCTCCACCCCTGCCAAAAATTAGGTGGGACTAGTAGATCATGGGGTGAGTCTATCTCACAGCTCCACATCCTTCAAGGGTATGATGTGTGTCACACCCTCCCTTTGCTTCATGTGCAGGGAACCATCATGCCTGCAAGGAAGGGAAAGGGCCTTGCACCCTCTGTTCCCCTAAGTAGCCTGCTGCCCCTGGGACCAAAGCCTGCCCCATCTGAGGATTTGGACCACATCCTTTCCTCTTCTGCAACTCTGCATGGTGTTGACCCTTCATTTGTCCTGCGTGTGAAACAGTCCTGCTTGTGTGTGGGGAGTTATGTCATTTGGAGCTATTTCAGCTTTGCCCCATACTGGGAGATGAAGAATAACTCACCTCTGAAGGTTCTGTGCAGCATGGCTTGCATCATGCAGGTGACAGCTGATGGGGACAGCACTGGATGAAGTGTCCCACAGCCACCCTCTGCTGCCCGCTGGGGCTGTTCCTGTCCCCTGCCCTCCTCTGGCATGGCCAGGACTGGGTGGAGGTTGGTTTGCTGCACCCATAGCTTCTTCAGGGATGCTAGACTGATCAACCAGAGGGCTCAAGCACATGGCTGGTGCTCTATTGTCACAACAGAGCAGTTTGCCAGGTAATAACTTATTATGACATTCCTACAAATCTGCTCTGTCGTCCCCCCGAAGCCCTGGGAAGCAGGAAGGCTCTTGCCCCCTTTGTCTGATTTTTGCCACAGCAAACGAGCCTTGGTTGGTTAAACCACACGTGTGCAACACATATCAGTGCTCAGATCTGATGACACACACAGCTGATGGACAGAACATGGTCTGGCCTATCTACAGCCATTATAAACATAATATCCATCTCCATTCAACATCAGATAACAATATAAATTGTACAGCTCTTTAACCAGTTGCCAGGAGTGACAACCACGAATAGCTGCTGGGATATCTTCAAGAGACTTGCCTCTGCCTCTTTACAAGGAGCAATCAAAGGTGCTTCTTATTTCTGGGGCAGAAAAGTGAATCAAGGGAGCTATCAGATAACCGAGGTTCTTCCTCGCCTCCCAGAGCAGCTGCTGCTTGCACCAGCCTCGTCGTGTAATTGTAAAATGAGTATGGTAAACATGATGCATAATTAAGTAACAGAGTGCAGAGAACCTTTAGAAAACGTACTAAAGGCATAAATAGAGAGCAGGATGAGATTCCTGCCAGCAGTGAATATCTTTATTAAAAGGCTGTAGTTTCTGGAAATTATTGTTTAACCAAATTATCAATGTGAATGAAATCAGGCTTTGGGGGAACTTCTAATTCATGCAATACATCAGGTGTTATTTAACTGTTGTTTATACTGTGTGGAAAAAAGCAGCAATATCACGTTGTTTATCACTAGAAAAAAAAAACAAACTGATTTTTTGGGGACTAATCTCTGGTTGTCACGATGAAAAATATGAATAATTTAGTGCAAAGCTACTTAGAAATATGTCTCCTCTGTCTACACATATTTTCTTTTTCTAAATTTTTGAATTCTTTTTTTTCTTAAAGAATTTTTTGCAAGTGAGGGTCTGAGACTAACAGTAAATATAATAGTAGTTGTAGTGGGCACATCATTAGCTATTAATGTCCATTAAATCAAGTGTTTGGAAACACCAGCAATAATATTATTATGTAGAAGTAGCTTCATATCAGCACAGGTGGTAAAGAAGCTGGACCCAGACACAGAGCTTGGCATGGTAAACATTAAAAGCACATAAGGATTATTATAAGGTGCACATAAGGATTCATCTGCAGAAGCTGCCAGCTCCTCCTGGTGGGATTTTCCCAAACACATTGATATCTGCTGTAAAGCCCAGAGTATGGTAAAATCATAAAATCATAGGATGGTTTGGGTTGGAAGGGACCTTAAGGATCATCCAGTTCCAACCCCTGGCCATGGGCAGGGACACCTCCCACTGGATCAGGTTGCTCAAAGCCCCATCCAGCCTGGCCTTTAATACTTCCAAGGACAGTATGTGCTTCTGAATTTGCTGAAATCACCCAAATCTTGATGGCAGTGTGGCCAAGTCTGTGAAAGAGAAATCAGAATTTCCAGATACAGGCATGCCTCTGAGTCTACAGTTCTGGCACAGGACAATCCTGACAACTGAGCTCCTCTCTCTTTTCATCTTCTTGCATGTTGCTTGTGAGATAGTTGTTGATGGAAGGATGCACTGCAGCAAGTCACTCTCCTTTTCTGATTTGAGACTTCATGTTTCTGGCTTCCCTTCCTAAAAACATCCCTAGCTGAAGTATCCCTGCTGAAAAAACCAGCGAGTTCATTCTTGGTTTCTTTAACTACTTTGTTGTGTAGAAGAGCTGTGGAAAGGCTCAAGAAGACAGATAGAGCTGGGAGATAAAAAGAGAGAAGGAATGCATACAAAATAAAAAAACCTGTGTGTCGCACATCAACTGAATGTCCATAATATTCACTGATAAATGCAGTAAAAATAGGATGTATTTGTAACAAGCACAGTAACTGACACTGGTATAACTCCAGTGACCAATAATTACCCTTGCAGCAATTATTTGGACAGGTTCCTAGTCAGAGATGATGCAAACAGAGGTGGTGACACTCATTTTCTAGAATCAGTATGTTCCAAAGCACATACCTATCTAACTCTTGCTTTGTGTCTTCTGGGATCATCATGACCAATTCTCAGGAAAAGGGAGATCTCCACAAAAGTATCATGAAAGGGTCACCACGTAGGAAAAACTTAGCAGAGAACAGAAATCCACTGTCCATTGTAGGATGCTCGGTCAGTTCAGATTCACAACAGATGACTCACAGAAGCTTCAGCCTATGTCTTTCTTTCATGAAAATACTTTACATTTCTATGATCTGTGTGGCACAGCAATCTTTTTGTTGAGAATAATAAAAGAGTTTTGTCACAGGGATGGGTTTATCTATGAATCTCAATCAGCCTCAATTTCAAACCTTTTCAAAGTTTGCCAGGTCTGGAGGTTTACCAGTCTGTACTGGCTTCTCATAGTAATTTTGAAATGGTTGCCAAGACGATGCATAATCAGGGTATTTGTCTTTTAAAGGCAGAGTTAATAAGTGCTCTGCAAGGATCCTTTGCACACATTTTGCCCTGTTGACAGTTCAGCTTGTTCCCTAAACCTGGCCTGCTTGAATATCAAAGGTGGCAGCAAACGGCGAACGTTCACCTGTGCCTTTCTCCAAGGGAAGCGCCTGAAACCCTAAAATGAGTCCAACACTCAGATCCCCAGCAATTACAAGTGGTCCAAAGAGCTCCCTCAGAGACTCTCATTCGACAGCTTTCTGTCTTAAGAAACCAAAGAATAACCAGACCTAAGCAATTCTTCTCCACCTGGGAAGGTCACATTTCCGAAATAGGCGATAATGTAAAACAGGCTGCGCTGTACAAATAACAAGTGCCTTAAAGAAAAGCAACAAAAGGAGTTTCATTTCTTCATATATCGCAGCTCTCCAATATGATACATAAGCTGCAGTGAGACTCAAACACAGTTATGGGGGAAGAAAATTACTGCAGCATTAGAAGATGTCCCGGAGGGGATTCTCACACCAAAGCGGATTTATTCCTCCTCTAGCGACTGCTACCACAGCACCTGTTTAACAGCTCTGTGCTCCTTTCCTGACTCAACTCCACATATTCTGCAATTATATGAAGTAATTGGGCAAAAACTAGACTGGCTGTCTTTATTTAAGGAAAGGAGGAACACCAGGGAAGGAAAGTGTGGCTCATGTAGCAAAGGAGGGGCAGCAGGTTGGGGGGATTTGCTTGGGGAGTGACAAGGACAGCAACTGAAGTTTTCTATGGCTTTGCCCTTCACCAGCTGGAAGGTTTCTGAGCAGGACACCACTGATTCTGGTAAATCTAATGGTATGTTCTGAAATTCAAGAAGAAAAAACCCCCAAACAACTAAACACTATTGATCAAGAACGTTCCTTGTTTAAGGTGGAAAAAACGCAAGTGATTTCAAAGATTAAAGTTGCATGGATTAGAAATACATAAGGAAATATCTGCCAAAGCCCTCAAACCTGATTTAGAAAGCAGCTCCAAAACCTGTCTACAAGTGCTGTTCTCTGTGGCAGTGGGTGCCACTAACGAGGGTCCACTTAACTAACTGACTTCAGGCACATGCCCAGCTGCAAAGACTTCTACTAGAGAGGACCTTCCAAAGACACCCATGGCAACCAGGCAAAAGTTAGTCAGCAGTCTCCACCTGGAAAGTGAGCTGGTATCTTTGACTTCAACAGCAGCTCTTGTTTAGCTGTTTTCTTATCTGTAGACCCTGTCTGCTCAGGTTGCAAGCCAAAAAATGTGTTTTCTGCAATGCTTGTGGTCAACATGCAGTGGAGGACTTGGAGGAGCAATGGGAAGGGGCAGCAGGATGGAAAGCAAGTCTCCATCCAGCAGCACAGCTCAGCTCCTCCTGCTAGAGGAGTTAGCTACATCAGAGCAGGTATTTTGGTGCTTTGTTGGGGATAACTGAATTTTCAGAAATTTGTTGGTGCTGAGCTCCCAACGAAATCAGCCCACAGCCCTTTGTACCACACGAGGACTTACCTCTTAAGGACTACCTTGATGTATACTCAGTACCCTGGAAAATCTGATTTGTGTCACATACGATATTATCTGTGAAAATTCACCTTTGAAACTGGCAAATAGATGATTATTTGGTTGCTAAAATTCAACAGTTCAAAAGGTGATTTTTTTTTCCTCAGTTCTTGAAACTTCTTGTGCATTTTCACTTCTTATCCTCCATCATTTTGAAATTGAAATGATTGTGCTTTGAGCAAGCATTCACCTCAGCATAAGGGAACAATCTTTATGATTTTCAGTGTCCTGAAATATGGGGATGAATAGTTCAGGCAGTAATAAATTTTACTGCCAGATAACACCATATACATAGAGAACATATTTGCCAGTGCAAAAAATTTAAAGTAAGGACCAATTAATTTTTTGTAGAAAGAATATTTTCCATATAAAAGAACCTTCAATCTACTTTACAATCCACTGCATTTTACTAGTTCTAATTTATATTTGCAAAGTAAAATTAAATTTTCCTTTCATGTGAAATAAAGGAAAATTATCTTGAAAATGTAACACAGTAAAATATCCTTTCTGAAAATTTAATTATTCCATGAAAAATAAATAAATAAATAAACCCAGCATTTTTCAGTCTACAAAATTATGTGGGTATTTATTTAAGTGCCAAAAATAATTCTGTTGAGGGACAAAATAAATCAAATACAGCTGTTTAGTTTGTGGATGAGATTTGTCACGGTTGCCTTACCAAAAATGTCAATGTAAAGGTAAGTAGCATCCTTAATAGTAATTTTTATACTGGCTAGATACACATGATTATGTGTTGGAGCAGTTCAAATGGAGAACTTTTTGGTACTGCTGGCTCAGTGTTTGGGCTGGGAGCCCACTGGGACAGCTTTCTTTGGGTATACATCAGGACAGTCCCCAAGAGATAAATCCTCATGTGACTTATGGCTGTCATTACAACCACCCTGTCGCCCTAATGTCTTAAACATGATGGACTCTTATCTGGGAGATAATTATCACAATCATCGGAAATATGCTTTAACTTTAGAAAATATAAATCACTTTAATTTGACAGCTGCAAAAGGAAAAAAAAAAAAGTGCAATGAAGGTCAGTAGCAAAATTGTAAAAGCTTGATCTGAATTTTAAACCCAAGAATTTTAAAAAATCCTTGTTCAAATATGAGAGGAAAACATGAAAACAAACACTTTTTTTCTTGTAGCGTGGATGTTAAAGGCTCAGATCCTAACTGAGCTAGCTGAAGTCAGATAAAGTCAGGTTTCCAACTCACTGCTTACTGTGGATTTCAGCTCAAGTTTTTAAATCCAGCAGCGATGTGATTTAAAGAGGAAAACCCATGTGGAGCTGCAGAAGTGTGTGTTGCAGTCCAGCCTGCTGACACCACCAGGAATTTTGTACTTGCTACTACTGAGGTCAAATACTTACCTTAAAGCTCTCTGTCTGTGATTTTAGCTGTCAGCAACTGGCTTTTGGGGATTTTATGTAGTCTTTACTTTTATGCACAGCCATGGATTTTTTGCCAGTGAGAGTAGCAGTGGCAGGAATAGAAACACAGATAAAGAAATTGGTTTGCAAAATCAATACCATATGTTCCTTAAGCCAGCCAGTGTCTTTAAAGGGTAAATAAGAACAGGACACTGTGAAGTCACTTGCAGATATGGACACAGGACAATAACCACTTAATGAAGTATTTCTAGAGGTATTTTTGTTCTAGATGGAAGCTGTGGCTTCATTAACCCCAGCTTTGCCTAAGCTCAGACACACGGTAAGATATCCTCAGATAAGATAAGAAGATGCTCCTGTTGTGGAGGAAGGACTGCACCAGCTCACCCGAGAAACCAGAGGCCACAGGTAGGAGAGTCCCACCAGGAAAAGGCACCTCACTCATCATCATTGCAGACATAACCCTCACACACACCAACCCTTCCCAAAGGTGACAATTTTAAACCAGGCTGAGAAGACAATCCTCCCTTTTTATCAGCCCTACAGAGCACCAGGCAAAATTTGGCTGAGATCTCTTTTTGGACATATAATTGCTGTTTACCAGCTCCTGGCTCGTGTTATCTCTAAACTGTGGATTTCCTCCCTCTTTTTTAGGCACTGGTTCAAATGGCAAGGTTGATCAGAGCAGTAAGCAGATGAGGTATTATTTACTTGTTCCTGTGGCAGCAGCAGATAATTCAGGCTGGACAGACTACAGCAATTATGATGCATTTTTCATTCACTCAAATGAATCAACCACTTGCTTCACTTGTGTGTGAGCAAGAAGAAGCAAACCAAAAAACAAACCCCCAAATTAAAAAAAAAAAAAAAATCAATACCAAATACTTGTTTGTTGGGCAATAAACAGAGAGTTTGTTTTTTAAGACAAATATTTACATGAAATTATCTTCTTATAGAGCTAACAGCCATTCTGCAAATAACTGTGTATCTATTAAAATGAACAGATGAACCATTATCATTTAGCACTTACAGGATAATAACAGGATCTAAAAAACATCCAAAAAAATGAATCCTTGAAAATCTACCACAAAGTGGCACCAGCAGAATAATATGACTGTGGAAAATGGAAAGAAAGAAACAGTAAAACTTTTAAGAATGCAGGACATGAGTCTTTGCAGTCTGCTTCATGCTTGGAATGAGTGGGTGATGTTAGCTGCTGTATGTACACCCATTGCTTGTGCCTACAAAGTGGGGACAAATTATGAAGATAATGAAGCCAAAAGTGGAGGAAAAGGGATATGATTCCATCTGGCATTGGGCCTCCAAAGCCTGTCTCCATGGCTGACACAGTTCCATACCATCTTCTGTTCAAAGCCTCCTGGGACCACTCCCAAACCCCAAATGGAGCTGGAATTTTACTAACCAGAGCATGTCTAGCTTGCCCAGAGTCATACAAGAAGACCGTGAAGAAAAATCAGTTTCTCCTGCATCTCATATTCTGGTTGTCACTATAAGATTCCCCCCCACCTTTTCTGGGAGGAAAGAAATGAACCAACCAACCAACCAAACAAAAGATACAGCTAATTTCAGAAATAACTCTAATTTAGACTTAAAGCCTCTGAAGCCATAATGGGGTTGTGTTATGAATATGAAGTTAACGCTCTCTTTTTACTCATTTGTCTGGCAATTTATTTGTAAAAAGTAAGCAAACTGAAATGAGCAGGCAATCAGCTGCCCTGCCACAGTATTTTACCCAAGGGTATTTTCCAGGAACGGAGGCAGACTATTTCAGCCATACAATGTAATATTTATACCTCCATCATGAGAAGAACTCATGACCTTACTCCTAGTTGTAATGAAAAGGTATATATTAAAAAAATAACCCTCTCTTTATAATGAAAGACGTTGCAATACCCAAAACTCTAATACAAGTGGACAGAGGTATTTTGAAGTATTGTGAGGCGTATTCCATTGGAGAAATTATCACCAGCCAGTCTAGGTAGAAAGGAGCACGGGTACAAAGCCCTGTTTGGGAGAGTTTAGTTACATCTGTAGAGCTGTGAATTCAACTTTTATACCCACCTGTACTAAGTAGTATCAGCCTGACCTTTTTAACATGGATCTTTGCTTTTTGTGTAAATTGGTCATTGCTGAGAAGGAGATCTTCTCCTTTCCCAAACCCAACCAGGCTGCAGAAGAAGATCCCTCGTGGTTTCAGTGCCCTCTCATGCATGGTGGCTAATCAGGAGTAACAAGACAGATGGACAAGTTTGTGGGAAGTGCAAAAGATGAAGAAAAATCTGATGTGGCATTCTCTCTTGGGAAGAGCTTTTTGGGGGCTGCCTCTCTCACTGCTCCAGTGGCAGGGTGAGGTGAGATCCTTGCCAGCCTGCTGCACACAGCAGTGGCTTTTTTGTTGCCCAGGGTAAGAAGAAACTATCGAAGGCTTTTCATTCACTGGTATAGATATTATGCAGGTGGTGCCTTGTAAAAATACCCATGTCTGCACAGGGTATATAACTTCTCTTGCAAAAGGCAGCATTGTGCTCTCGCTTACCCCTGTGCTAATTCAGTAGAGTTTCTCCTGATTGATGTGGTACCAGCTAGAAACAGAATTTGGCCCAGTATGCATCTGTAAAAGGTCTGAGAGTGGGTGGTAAGCACCAAACATGAGCCAGAGATGCGTGAAAGTCTCTGCTGGAATGACAGAACAGTCCTTTTAATATAATATAATAATAATCCAGGCTCCAGGCACGAAATGGGAGAGGGTTGGGGTAATATGCCAAGAGCTTGCTGTGCTCCTTCCTCCATCCCTGCACACAGCTCAGAGCCCAATCCAGGCTCACGAACACCTCTTTTAGGGTAATTCCAGGGCAGAAGGAAAAGCCACACAATAAGATGAAAGACAGTCTGCACCGGTGTTTCTCCTTGCTGGAGTCACGACCACTGAAAAGAGAATATTGTTCCTGTAACAAAGGTGGATATTGTGAACCCAAGCAGATGATGATGAGCATTGGCAACAGACTTCCTGTATCAGTGAGCAGGAAAGCTAAATTATACTGGGGAAAAATTAGGATTACAATAACTATATGATTAATTTCCTATTTTACCTGGAATAAATAAACCTTTCCCTCTGTAACTGTTGTTCTAATAGCTGAGCTGGTATGCTGGTATCTTCTAAAGAGCTAACATATTTAGTTTTATTGTTTTGTCAAAATATTAAGAATATCAATATATCTCCATAATTCAGTGTTGTACAAAGAAGCATTTTTGTGCCATATATAGCAAAGATTGTATTATACTTTTGAGATCATAGGTAATGATGACAAAGTGATCTGTGTTCAATTTCAGCATTAATGTCTGGTTTGAACAAAGCCTGAAATATGGTCTGGGAGCTAAGAGGCTTTAATATTAAGATCTTTAACTGTAATTTATGTGACAGAAGATAGGGTTTAGCATAATAAAATGTAATGGGCTCCTCGAATGAAGAGGACTAAGAGACAATTGAAAACAAGGTAAAAACGGTAAATTATAAATAACAGTAAATTTACCTTTATGTTGTTACTTCATTTATTTTTGATTTGTTAGACAGGCTCTGTAATTTCTCATTTTGCTACATTTGGAACCAGGCATTTCTGCACCTCAGGAATAACGGGTCGAAGGCACAGCAGTACTATTGGGCCACAGATGAAAGCTGCATTAGGGCTTCAAATAGAAACTCTCTTTTTCTCCAAAGATTGTAATTTCCCTGTAAAAATTCAGCCTGAGTTGAATTTCAATGCAAAAACATATGTGGAGCAAATGCATTTGCTTGTTTTACCTCAAAAATCAGTTGGGCTTGTTTTGAAGTTGTTTAAGGGTAAAAAATGAAGAACATCTGTAACATTTTCCAGTATTTGTTAGAAATCAGTGCACTGAGAGGAAAATAACTTTAATAACGAGCTGACCTTTTGGCAAGGTACATTTTGCAAAGTTATTGTAGATGGTGACCACTGACTGAAGCCTCTCCCCATCAAAACCAGAACATTCTGCCTGGGTAACATCACACACCAGAATGAAAAGAGAGCCAGAAGAATTCATCTCAACAATCTCTGTGTGTCTCCTTGCTCACTCCCCCTCCCCCACTTGAATTTAATTAATTTTATATTACTGATATATATGAAAACTGCTCACAGTTCCTTTGATCAGAGCTAGAGGCTTCTGTTAGCGGCAAAGAACTGGGATTTCCCTTTTCTTCCTTTCTTAGAATTTTGCCTTATTTGGCCCTGGTTTGGTCCAAAATTGGTTGTAGAGACAAGTGAGACTCTACGGGTGCAGTACTTGTAAAGAAACAGTGTTATTAAACGTAGGTGGTTTTTGTAATGGTTACATTCCATAAAAACTCCTAAGGAAAATAGAAATCTGTCAGGGAACTGAGTTTTCTTTCTTTGTGACAGCAGAACATTGCAGCAGAAGAACCAGCAGAATAACATGACATAAAATAGGCAGGTAAAGCAGTTCCTTCTGTTGAAGAATTGCAGGTGACAATGACACAACAGTCACAGTCCTGGGGAGGGATCCTGTTCCCCCAGCTCTTGGACAAGTACAAAAGAGACGTAATGGTTCCTACACTGCATCCCTCTCCAGGGACTGGCTTTGGTCATTCTCATGCATGTGAAGAGGGCAAAGCTCAGTGATTTTTGAGGATAGTTCCACCCCTACCTTCCGTGTTGCAAATTATCTTACATATATAGACCAATGACCTAACAATATGCTTTTGTATATAGCTGGGCTGACCTACAGACCATTAAAAATATTAAAAAGCCTCCTATTGTCTTCTACAGAAGCTGGACTGGAGTCTCACAGGAGCAGAAATTGAGTCTGAAGTTAGAAAAGGTTATAAAGAAGGTCTGTGGCACTTCCAAGAAGTAATCCTGATGAAATACAAATTAAAATAAATACAAGGCTTTAATAATAATTAATAAAACATGCTGTGAATACCTTATAAATGGCTGATACATAATAAATGAATCATACAATTGTATTCATTAGCCAAAATTATCATACATAATCATTACATTTTCTGAAAAATTCATGATAAAGGGAAGCTCCTGTCCTCAGATGTGTTCGTGCAGCTTTTGGTGACTTCAGTGCAGCCCCACATGTGTACTCAAGGTCTCAATGTGGCCCAGGGTGGGTGTGGATCATTACATTAATAATGCTGGGAAGAGAGTTCCATGCTGTAAGAAGTATATAAATTCATCCTGCTGTATTTCTTATTTAAAAACCATGCTGTGTGTTAAATGAAATTCTGTAGCCCAAGGAATCTTTGCTGCCACCCCACATTCTGTGTAAGTGAAAACTGTTACTATAGGAAACATGATTTATGGGAAAAAGTTTTCCTTGTTTCAGTTCAGTTTTCTTAGGCTTCAGTGGTCTATATATGTAGGTGTAGAGCATCTGTGGTCATACTGTTTAGGCAAGTGTTGTATTTAATTCACTTCTGAAGTGCGTGAGAACTTCGCTTAGAGATGCATTGACTTCTGTTGGGTGTGGAGTCCCAGAGGCTGATTGCTGGGTTGATCAGCTCTTCAGCAGCTTCTGCCCGTGACTTCCAGATGATTCAGAGGGGCAATGAACAGAAAAAGAGTTTGTTTGGTATTTTATCAAATGAAAAGTTGCTTCTGTTTTTGGGATGGCAAGTAAAATCAAGCTCTTGGCTAGGAAAATTATGCATAGGTGCTGCTTCCACTAGGAAGGTGGAAGCTTTTTATCTGACTTTCAGGTCAGATAAAAAAAAATCTATAAATGGAACTAAATTCTTAAATAGAGACTACAAATTCTCACCCACAAAATAGTTGCCCCATCATGTTTTCCAGCCAGCCATCGATGGTCCCTTGCTCTCTGCAGTGTCAGTATCTATGTGATCCAGGTACCTGTCTCCTGAGTGCTGAATTTTCCCCAGCTCCTTTGGAGAGATTATTCTCCTAGGCATGCCTACAAAGAGGACGAGTTCCCTCTCTGGGAGAACCTGCAATATCAGATAGGTGTGTACCATTCAAAAAGTTAAGCAGAAATAGGCAGAGCTGGAGAGGAGATCAAAGGTTATCAACAGCAGGGAGCTCTAATGAAGATTGCAGAGGAGAAAAGCCAGGGCTGATTTCAGGACATGGCCATTGTGTTCAGTTCCAGTTACAAAACAGGGGAATTTGAGGATCAGATATGCAAGTGCAGGTGGTGGAGGACTGTAGCAACAAAGTCAAAGAGTTTGAAAGAAAGCCAAGCTCTTTTTTTTTTAAGGAAAATACTTATAATTTAGTCACTTGGGAAATCATATTCCTTTCCTGTCTTATCAGCTGATCGCCTGTCTGCCCCTGTGAAATCTGAGCCCCGGGTGGAACACACAAGATAATGCAGATGGAGGAATTTTGCTTTGAGAGATCCAAAGAGAGATGTGCATTCCCTGTGCTACAACCAAATTATCCCCAGGACCACGAGAAAAGATCCACAAACCATCTCTCTGCAAGACCTTTACAGCAAGTGCTACGTATTTCTTTGGATTCTTTCAGCATCTTGCCTAGGCAATTACAGCCTCAGATTAATAAGTGTGTTTTAAACGCAGTAACACGTGTCTTTAAAATAAACATGCTTTCTTTATTAATCGCAGAAATTTGCCATGACACACAGCTAAGTGGCTCTGGAGTAACAGGTTTTAGGATTTGATTACAGCACCATCTACTGGGTGTTGAACTTCTCGTGTCCCCAAACCCCTCCTGGCTTCTCTTCCTATTGCAGTTTCTATTGCATCACTTTCAGATGATTCTAGGAAAAAAAAAAGTCATTTTATGAGGACCTCAGCTCGAAAGCTCTTGAAATCAGTGCAAAAAATTTATTAACTTCAGTGAGATTTGGTTGTGTCTAGTGATGCTCAGCTAGAGTCATGTCGAAATCATCAGCTTGGAGTGTGAAAAACTGTTTTTCAGTGTGGAAAAACAGATCTAAAGGGTGAGGCAGCACGTTTACTGCAATGAGTTTCATAGAATTATAACAAGGGATAATCCATTTAACTAATAAGGGCATTACAGCACTGCATGGGTGTGCCTAGACAGGTAGAAGTAAGCAAACAAATGTGATGTCCTCAGGCAAAACAATTGAATGGCAGCAGAAAGCCTTGAATTAATTTAAAGAAAGAAATTTTACTTAAGGGATTAATCAGTTAGACTTAACTCATACCACATAACACCAATCCCTTGTACTACTTGCAAAAAAAAAAATTGATTTCCTCCTGGAGAGGGGATATATTTAAAAGCTGATTAGTGGAAGCAGCTTAGAATATTTTCATTCCCTAATGATTGTTCATTTGGCAAATAATCCAGGCTCCCACTGATTTTTACATGGCTGTAAGTATTGTGGGCATCACCCTGCTAACATCTGAGTAGTGCTGTGTGCCATCTGTTAGTAGCATGATCCTTAAGCAACTAACCACTCAAGTAAGGTACTATTCAACACAATCCAGTAATGTAAAATCTTTTGTAGTAGGCAGTGCTTTTATTTTGTGCCCATAAATGGATTTCTTGTATCCTTTTTCTGAGAAATTTTAGGTCTTACAGCCCCAGCCCTGTGGCACTCCCCAAAAATCACCTCACAGCCCTTCTCCTCTCTGTTCTCATTTGCTATTATGTAGAGATTGGCCTCAGCATTGTGCTATGCTCTGATGGATGAGTGAGTACAAAAACATCCTCTCCTGACTGACCTTGTTCTCCATCACTTCTAGACTTGTAGCAGCTATAAACTGGCCAAGGAACTATATGAACAAAACCCAGAAGATGATCTGAGTCCAAAAAGGCAGTCTCATTGTCCTTTTTATAAAATTAATGAATTCTTCCTTAAGATATTCTGTGTTGCTGGAAGACAAATTTACACTTTCTAATTAAAAACAAACAAACAAACAAACAAACCCACTACAAAACAACAAACCAGCAATCTACTAAATGCGAGGTGGTAAAAAATGTTATCCAGGTAAGAAGATGAAACCCTGTGCACAATGAAGTAGATGGTAAAACTTGAAGCATTTTCAAGTTTTGAAAATGTTTGCATGCAAATCTTTGCTATATTCCAATGAGAAACACTTTATCTTTGTACAAGTATAAATATAGCAGCTGGACTAAGATATTTATTGTTAAGGGTTTATTGTCTGGACAAAATGAATTTTCTCTTGCAGAAAAGTGTGTTTTATTTTTTTTTTCCCCACACATGTGATTTGTAGGGGTCTGTGCTGGACAGAGCAGTGGTACAGCAGAACTTTGATTTAAGGTATATTAATTTGTGGAAATTTATTTCTCCAAGTTAAAAGTCAACAAATTTTGTAACTAGATGCCTGGTATCAGCTAAACACCTAGAGCTGTGTTGTAGGGTCCTTTTGAAGTCAATCTCTCTTAGAAGGCTTATGAGCCATTTTTTTAAAGCATATTGCTAATTCCCTTTTGAACATAACAAAGCAGAGCTTTTGCTGGCCAAAAAAGTATGTTTAGATGCTCCTTGCTCCTTGGTAGTTCATTGTGACAGATTTCTAGGTATACCTGTCCCCCTGCCCACGAGGAGAAGGAGACTGGGTTGTGTTATCTCTGCTGCTGTACCATAAAGGGGATGTATGAGATGTGGTGGAGATGTTTCTGCTGGGCATTTCCTGGGAGCAGGAACAGGCTGCAAAGACAAAGGTGAGATGCACACAGCTAATAGCAAACGGGAGAGAGACACCATGGAAGGAATGGGAATGTTAAGCAAAGTCCCAGCAGTCAAGGCACAGAAATGAAGTGAAGACATTAGCAGAGCTTGTTTATCTATTTATATACAAACTCTATAACTGTAATACATTTCCTACTATTTGTCTTGCCATTTTTAAACAATGTTAAAAAAGAGTTAATTTATGTTCTCGTTTTGCCTCCCAGTTTTACAATTCTTACTGTCCTCTGAGGCATGCAGGGAGCTGAAGGAAAACCTAGAAGAGCTGTATAACTGTCATACATTTCCTACTATTTGTCTTGACATTTTTTAACAATGTTAAAAAAAAAGTTAATTTATGTTCTCATTTTGTCTGCCAGTTTTACAATTCTTACTGTCCTCTGAGGCATGCAGGGAGCTGAAGGAAAACCTAGGAGAGCTGCAGCTCTCCTGAAAGGCCTTTTAGCTTGATGGAGAGCAAAGGGGTGATGGTGATGGTGGTGATGAGGATGGTAGCTGTGGTGACAGATGGCAATTCAGGGGTGTTTGATAGTCTCACTAGACAGGGACTTCACACTTCTTATTTCCAGGATTATTTTGTCCCAGATTCCACCTCACAATAGATTCTTTCTGGAAGGTATTATAACACATTTTTCTTAGCTGGAGACAAACCAGTGGAGGAAATGGGGCTATGTGATGAAATATCTTGGTGGTAGGACATTTAAAGCCCACACCTCCAAGAGAGAACATGAAGATTTGCTAGAAGCCAGTGGCTTTGCTTGTACCTTCCAAGAGGTATGGAACAGAGTGATGTCTGATCTGAGGCAATCCAATGAAAAATATTCAGGACTGTAGGAAGATGAAATGCTTCCTTCCATATGTATGAGTTTTACTAAGCTAGTAATCCACAGTTTAAACAACTTTTTTTTTTTTTTAAATTTAATAAAGAGGTTATTTTAAACTTAGATCTGCAAAACACTCATACCTCCAGCACATTGCCTCAGTGAAATATCCCTCTACATGAAAATATAGACAGTTAGTTTTTTCTTCCAAAGTGAAACACTGCAAGGTCTTTCATTACTGGTTTATTATGCTTTCTGTATCTTTGCTCATTTTTCACCAGTATTGCATTAAGTATTGATATTGATTTCTTGTAAATGGTACTGAAATGGATGGCTCACAGTTTTTGTTATTGTTCTGTAGCACTTGTATGTAATTTATTATAGCTGCAATGGAACCTGCCCCTTGCTGCCAGGGTTTAAATTAAATGTGCCATGTTTTGGCCCCTAGTAGTCACATACATTTCTCATTTGAGATCTGAAAGTGTTATGGATAAGTTACTTTTATAATTACTTCCTTGATATTATTTAAAAAGTTTATTTCAATAATTTTGGTAATTAGTATGTAATATTTTGGTTGAGTTAATAGTATTTTTCTTTTCCATTACAGAGACAAATTGGTGCCTGTAAAAGTCCCATGGGGTAGCTGGTAATCGTGACTGGCTTTTCTCCTTTGGAGAAAAAAAGGGCAAAACATGTCCCAAAATTTTCATTGTGTGATGGATCTAAGTCTTTACTCATGCATGGAGTCCCAAAAAAGCTCATAATGGTAGACAAAAATTGGTATTGACACCAAGGAGGGGCAGTGTTACTGGAAGGGGATTTCTCTAGACTGTGCCTTAATGCAGCAGACTTTGGGCACAAAACCTGACTCAGAGCCCTTGATTAATTTGGTTTTCTGAGAATAAAGCTATAGCAGTGACAAAAATGAAGTGATGCAAAGAAAGTCCCTACACCAAATATCTCTGTAGGTGTTGTTCCTGCCTGCAGGGTTTGTAGAGAAGATAATATTGGTTGAGAGAACACTAGAGGTTGTAAAGAAAAAAAACACTGATTGATAGGACACTATCAACAGTGTAGGTATTGAAAGAAACTTATTGTATATTTCCCAGTTTTATTTGATGCCATTTTTAATAGAAATAAACGTTGATATTCTGGTGGGGAATGAGCTTTTTTTTCAGTTTGCTTATGAACAATCTTCTGCCCTGGGATTTTGAAAGGATTGGGATGAAGGAAGGAGAGACATTTGGTGCTTCATTCATGGGTCTCTGCATTTCCTCCTCTTGCTGGTTTTCTGTAGATGCATCTCTGCTGCTGGACTCGTGGGTGTTCCCAGGCCATTAGTGTTGCTCTCATGAAATTGTATTGGTGTAAAGCACATTACTTCTAAGTTGGTTTAGAAGTCATTTATAATGAAACTTGGAGCTTTTCACACAAGATTAACTGAAACCCTTTACAAATAGTCTTAGTTCCAGTTCACTGAATAAATCCAATTGCCATTTCACAAGCTCTTCTTGGGTTTTTCCTATCCTTGGTTTTGGGCAATGTCCCTTACTCTTCTCCTGACAGCTTTAAATAGGTCTGTCCCACTCAATTCCCTCTGCTCATCCCACAGAGTGGCTGGACTCTTCCCCCAGGCCTTTGTAAATGAGACCTTTGAAGCAAGCCAAGAGGATTTTCACAACAAGCAAGCTCCCAGTCAGATTTCAAAAATTCAACATTTATGCCCCAAATTGGCCGAAGTTTTTAAGGCTGATGTGAACATAAAGCACAGCCCAGCCATAATTCCCAGGCAACACAAGGTTTCAGCAAGGCAGGGACTTGCTGCTCCATCACTATATGTGTGTTGGGAAGGGCTCTCTGCTTGTGAGATGGCATTGCATTGACCAAAAAGCATCTTTAGGGCATATTATGTAGCTCTATAGTTTACTCAGTAAGCTTATGGCAGATCCTCCACTCTTATGCTGGCAAATCTTTCAACAAGATCTTCAGGACAAGTTGTCAGAGGAGTTATTTTGGTGCCTTGGGTCTAGGACTTCACTGAGAAGTACTCAAGGGGGAATTGTAGCTCGGCAGCCTCCTGCTGCCAGGGATGTTGGTGAAAGGCTGAAGGAAATTTGGGCAGGGAAAGCAGCAACCTCTGTGGATGCTGGGGAGATGCTGGGGTGTCACCCCATCCCTGGGAACTTGCTCCAGGGATGGTGTGAAAGTGGCAAAGCCTGGCAGAATTCAAGATCTCCCTTTCAGAGGAACTGGGTGGGAATGGATCAGAATACAGCCCAGGTGTTGCTGCAGGGCCAGAAGTGGACTGAGCTCCAGTGGAGATGGAGGACAGATGTGTTTGCTGGCAAGGGTAGCTGTGTCACTGATATGAACATGTCTTGGCCTTGAGTATCTTCCTAGAGATATTCATGACCTTAAAATGACCTTAAATCCATCATCAGGATTAGTCAATTGGAGCAGCTCATTGGGTTTGATGTACAAGCCTGGCTGAGCTTCTAGGCTGGGAAAGGAGAGCAGGAGAGACATCCAACTTTTTCTTTTCATCCAGGAAATCTTTACATCTGCACACAACTAAGTTGTGGTTGCCTGTTGCATTTCTGTCAGCTGTAACTGTGTACTGTGCTTTTTGCCATGAACTACTGTCCTCTTGTGGTTAATCTGGAACCACCAAAAAACCCTCACCAAAGCTCTGAGTTTTAAAAGTCTGGCTTACATTTTAAGTTCAGCTTCCCAGTTTTCAACTCAATATTTATCTCATTTAATCAATATTTATACTTATCAATATTTATACTTATCAATATTTATACTTATTTCTTTAAGTGTAAATCCAGGGACAGGACTGTTCTGGTCATTCACTCAGGGGCTCTTGGGCTCTTTGCCTGAATCCTCACATATTTACAATTACAGTGATAAAAAAATACTGTTACCTGGCACTGAAGGATTAAGCCATAGGTAAGGGACAAGTCACCGAGGTGTCATATCAATGGCAGAGAACTCTTTAGGTCTAGAGCAAAGTTGCCACATACAATACAAACAGAGCAAAGATGTCCCTTTTTGGTGTCTGCTATTAAAAATGCCATGGACAAAGAATACATAAAAATGGAGGGTGAAATATTTTCCTTGTACTGTATTTTTGTGATTTATTTTGTGTTTTTAGCACAAGAGGACCTGGAAGGAGGAAGCAGTGGACACTCAGGTCTGATCCAGCTTTCTAACAGTACCATGGATGCAATGGTGAAGGGTGATTCAATGTGTAGAAATGGGTTTGCCATGAGCATGGATGATTTAGTGCCTCAGTGGGATGGACGTGGAGGGTGTGCAACATCCCAGCAGCTTAGTGCTGTACAGAGTGGGAGTCTTTCCTTGGGTGTTTTAAAGAATGATCACATTATTTTGCCATATTTACAGGCTTCTTGTTTCCTTAATTGCACTAAAATATATGTATATGTACAAAAAGAGAGACAGAACCTGATTAATGAAGAAGCTAACCTTAAAGAGGGATAGGCCCTGGTTTATTTAGAATATAGTTGCTTTCACCAGGGAAACCCCCACATAGGGGAGCTGGTCCTACACTTCCTTTGACTCTTGGAAGCTATTCACATTACTACCACTATAAAGGCCAAGGGTCACAGAAAGGGAAAGACCATAACCTACATTAACAGCTGAGAAATTTGTCTCAGCAAATTTCTGTTTCTGAAGAGCTCTCTGGGGTGTTTGAAGTGCTGTGGAACAACTGGTTGAAGTTCTGGGGTCTAAACCCCAAGCCCTGAAGCAAGGTTGACATACAGATTGTGCCCACAACCAGGCAGGAAAGACCTCTTGTTTTTTTCTCAAGGCCTGGCCAACCTTGGGTGAAAACCAATTAGGAAATTAACACCAGGTGCCCTGCCTGTAGAATTATCATCCAGTGTCCTGCCTCTAGAGTTAAGAATATAAGAGGTGGCTCTGCTTGCAGGGGGTGGGGAGTTTCTTTATATTGTGGATGCATGGTTTCTTGTTATTGGAAGGGCTCCCTGCCTGTCTACAACAATTGTAGCTTCCAGCAATGATGGGACAAGGTTTGGACCAGGATAGAATGAAGGTTATACATGTAATAATGTTTTTCTCTGGCAATTGGTATAGTGGTTTCTGTATTGTTGGAATTGGATTGATGACTGGGTTTTTAGCTTGGCTTACCCTTTCGCAACAATTGTAGCTTCCAGCAACAATTGTAGCTTCCAGCAACAATGGGACAAGATTTGGACCAGGATAGAATGAAGTTTATGCATGTAATAATGTTTTTCTCTGGCAATTGGTATAGTGGTTTCTGTATTGTTGGAATTGGATTGATGACTGGGTTTTTAGCTTGGCTTACCCTTTCCTTTGCTACATTATGCACCATGACTGAGTATACTGATTTATTTATTCCTTTTATTAGTCATACTATATCCTTCCTGTGTTCTTTGGAATGGGGTGGTAAACTCTGGCCTATATGTTTATTGCTAATGACCTTGTCTTTTGTTCTGGGCCATTGAAATTCTGGGGTTAAACCCTCAGCCCTGAATGAAGGTTGACATATGGATGATGTCCACAACCAGGCAAGAAAGATCCTCTTGAGGGGTTTTCACCCAGGGTCTGTTCAGCCTTGGGTGGGGACTGATGAGGAGATCACTACCAGGTACCCCCACCTTTCACATTAACTTGGAGGGGGGGCAAGAAGCCACCTCCATAAGAGCTGACTCTGCTTGCAGTGGAGTTGGTAGGTCTGTCTGCACAGTGTGCTTTGTGTGGAGATTCTGGTTATTGAAAGGACTCCCTGGCTCTTCACAGCAAATGAAGTTCCCAGGATGGCAGAGCAAGATGGAGATGGGAGGGGAAGTTATGAGTCTCTCTCCTGGCAATTACTTTGGGATTGGGATTGGACCTGGGTCCTTCCTTCCCCCATGGCCTGGGTTTGGAATTGACTTGCTCCCTTTGCTATGTTATGTGTTGTGAGTGAACACAGTGGTCTATTCATTCCTAGCAGAGCCAGATTGAGATGGGAGGGGAAGTTACGAGTCTCTCTCCTGGCAATTACATTGGGATTGGACCTGGGTCCTTCCTTCCCCCATGGCCTGGGTTTGGAATTGACTTGCTCCCTTTGCTATGTTATGTGTTGTGAGTGAACACAGTGGTCTATTCATTCCTCCAGTGGTGGGTCACCTTGGATCTCTTGCATATGACCTAAGACCAGAGGGAGGGATCTGGCTCATGGTCTGCCCATTAATGATGATATTCTTCCTAGCTGGGCAAGCTGTCAGCAGAAGAGCTGCATAGGCAGCAAAAGCCTGGTGCTCTGGATGGGTAGTGCAGTGGTGCAGAGGAGGCAGCTGAGCTCTGAAGAGCACTGTTCAGGTGGGGACAATGTGGGGAAGGAGAAACGTGGAGCATTGGGGTGAAACTGAGCAAGGCAAATTCTGGATCAAATACCAGAAAAAGTCTTCTCTTGGTTCTCCCAATGACCCATGAAATTCTACCATGCATGTTCTGCCCTCTTGGCTATCTGATGGCTGGAGACCAGACTCCAGAGATGTGGGCTGCTGTCTCTTACCGCACCATAAAACTGAGCTGTCTCCTGTGCTGTTTGTGGAACCACTCTCATCTCTCAAGATTTGCTCTCTTGTGCACTTGGGTAGCACAATTAACTTTCTACATGTTTTCTTAATTAGCCATCACATTAAGAAGTGTATTAAAAAAATATAGAGAGACATTCAGAAAAATCATTTTCATGATGAAACGACGTTAATCTCAGTTGGACCAGATGTGGAACGACGTTAATCTCAGTTGGACCAGATGATGCTTGAGGTTCCTTCCAAGATAGTGTTCTATGGGATTATGAAATATACACTTTTAGATGGGGATAGCGTTCTATGAGATTATGAAATATACACTTTTAGATGGGTATAGGTCATATGAAGCCTTCATTTTTCCAAAATTCTCCTCCTTCACAAATACAGGCAGCTTCTAAACCCCGTCATACACATTTTGTTTTCCCCTTCAATGTTATGAGCACATGAAGGAGAGTTAATTACTGAACCAGCTGCAAGCACTGCAGGGCAAGGTTTGGGTTGGGTTTGGGCTGTTTAAGCCCACATCAAAAAAATCATGTACACTGACCTTTTTGCTGCAGTTACCAGATTTATATGGATTCTTCTATTGCAGGGAGAAAATAGATTTATTGAGAAGATATAGAAGAAAAACTCATTAATCTTCTTAAATTTTTTTTTCCCCAAAAAGGCTAATTAACAACCCAGCTGGCTTAGTTTCTTCACCAGAAGGAATTGCTTATCATAGAATCACTTTGGTTGGAAGACACCTCTGAGATCATAGAGTCCAACCATTGACCCTACTCTCTCAAACCCACCTCTAAGCCATATCCCCAAGCAACACATCTACATGGCTTTTAAACACATCCAGGGATGGGGACTCAACCACCTCCTTGGACAGCCTGTTCCAACGTTATTTGTTTTGTTATTTATTATGCTATTTTTGCTTTATGTTCGTTTGAGTCCCCTGAGAGCAACAGGTCCAGAATCCAGAGCTCATATTGCCACAGTGATGATGTGTTCTGCAGCAGTGTGGTGGAAAATCTGAGCATCATCAGAGGTGTTAATCTCATCTATCAGTATTGGTGTCCCACACCTCAGCCCCGCTGCAGGAAATTAAAGAATAAGATCTACAAGGGAACTATTTCATAATGCTTTAAACAAATGAACTCCTTAACATTTTATGATCTCTGGAAGATTGTTTTGTTGGTAGCAATGCTGCCTGCAGTGTGAAGGGTTTGCTGAAAAAAACGTGGCAGTCGTGTCAGCTACAGCCCAGAAAAACTACACTGAGGACACTTACTTGAGCTTTATCATTACTGGGTAAATTACTCAATCATTGTCAATTTTCATTTGGGCTGAGTTTTATGGGAAGAACCGGCCCAAACGTTGGACTGCAGCTTGCTTTATATGGAAAAAAATCACCTACTTCACCCACTCTCTCTCCCAGATGACACCAAGAGTATTTTACTGATGTGGGCAGTTCACAAATCAAGTAACCTCCCACATTTTCTCCCCTGCCTGGTTCAATCAGCAGGGTTTGTGATGATATGTGACCATTAAAGCTTTTTTTGCTGTTTTATGCTATTTAGAATCTCGTCCCCTCCTTTTATACCATTTCCAGGAAATTTCAATTCACTTTACTGCCCCTTTGCCATCCTCTGAACCGCAGAGGGGTGGAGGGAGACATCCAGCCCTGAATCAGCAGGCTACAGCTCTCTTCAGGAGCACCAGATCATGTCTGGAGAGAAATAAATGCAGTCTGTGCTCAGCGAGAGGCTCTGGCAAAGCTTCGGACTAACGCCTCCTTTAATTTCAGAGTCCCCTCAAGAGAAAAAAGACATATAAAAAGGAAGCAGAAATTCCTCAAGGATAACGGTAATGTACCCTATCCACAAATTACCAGCAGACCTTTACAGTAGCTATCGCCTATAAAAAGCTTCAGAGTAGTCATTACAGTCGTTGAGCTGATGGTAGTTTTATGACTTTTTACTCACCATAAGGCAAGGCAGTGGTAGCCTGATGCAAAACGACTTTGGAGGGGCCAGCAGGTAGCTCAGCCACAACGGGCATCCCTGGGGCTCCTGTGCTGACCGTGTCACCCGTTGGCTACCAAGCCAGAGAAGGATGGGGAAATGGAGCTCCAAACCCCCATCAGCCATGAGTGGAGAGCTGCAAGAGGCTCAAAGGCTCAGAGATGTGAGACTTTCCCCTCCAGAGCAAGAGGAGGCTGAAAGGGGCCATCAGCCCAGCTTTGCATTGCCAGCAGGGATGAGGGCTACCAGGGTTTGCACCCCAAAGGTCTAGGGGAGATTTGTCCTTGTCTCCACATCCCTGTTTCTCCAGGGTCTTATTCTGCACCCATCCCCCAGGCAGATACTTAAAGGGTGAGTCCTTGGTTGGTTGTGTGTCTTGGGGCTGGTATTTGCTTGAGCAGAGCGGGTGTGATAAATGCTCCTGCCACGTTTCTGCCCACATGCTGCCAGAGCTGCTCTGCTGCCTCTTGGCCATGCAGGCATCACAGCCCTCCATCACCAGCCTCCTCCTCTCCTTCATTTCCCACAGGTGCATGCCTGTGAAATTCCAAAATTCAGCCCAGGGCTTTCCTAAACACAGTGCTATTTGAGAGGATTGCAGAGGATTTCAATGGAATAATCAAAGAAACACCAGGCTGTGCTTTGCAGTCTTCTGTGCATGGTCAAACTGTCCCACAAGGTCTGTGTGTAACCTGTGAGGAGCATCCAGGGGTGCTACTGGAGTGTAACTGGTTTTAAAAGCAGTTGTTCTAACAACAGCAGCACAGACAGACACTTTGATACACACAACCAACTATTTCCTTTGAAACAGCCTGTGGCAGATGTGATGTTTTTGGAGGTTTCTCATCTCTAGTGGTTTTGTTGTGGGACTGCTGCTGTTGGCTCTGTAGGAACATCAGGCTGCTCAGCCCTGCCCCAGGCTCCACAGCTGATTGGGTGCCAGTGGTCCTGTACAGCTGTGTTGCATCAAGTCAGCATGGAGGAACCATCCTCCCTGAGCTAATAATTAATGACTAATGATGGTGAATCAGGCAAATTGATCTGAGGTGTTGCTTCTGTGGAGAGGAACAGAGTGTACATGAAGCACTGCAATGCTTGTGTCTCTTTGCATGGATGGGGAACGTGAAGGATGCAGAGGCTGCAATGCCACCACTGCTGTCATCTCCAGCAGATCCAGCCCTCAGTGCTGGGACAAGGTCCCTTTTTGGAGGTGAGTGGCTTTCCAGGGCACTAGGCTGAAATGGCACATTGGCCAAAGTCCAGGAAATAAATTGTGATATTAATTATTTGAATGTCTGGGCCACAGTGTTCCTGCACATTGGGCAGGGCTATAAAAAGCACCTGAGAGCAAGTATTTACTGATTCAATGAGAACAAGCACGGCCAAAGCTCAATGAGGAGGCAGAGCTGCTCAGCAGGTCTGCTGGTCATCTGCTGGGACAGTAAGGTGGATTTACAGACCTTTAAGGGAGCTGTGCCAGGCACGAGGGGAGCAGAGGCAAAAGCACCAGGGCTGCCTATCTGGAAGCTGGTGGACATGAAAGCTGATGTTCTGGGAACATGAGGGAGAGCTGGTACCTCACCACAGTGGGAAGGATGATGCAGACCTGCTGTGAAGGCCTTTGTAAGCAAAGTCAAGTAGTTCCTCATATATGTGATGGAGAAGAAAGAACCTGTTTAGACCATAGTGTGATATTATGCTTGTACAGGAGATGAAGAGATGAGAGTCAAGTTAGAAATAGATCTGTAGGTATCCCTGGTTAGCTAACCCCAGTTTTAGGTAGGACCTATTTTTCTTTTATTTGCTTCTTCTTCAGATATTTGGATGTGATTAAAAGACATCTGGGAACAAACTGATAGTTTCCCTTTTTCTTTACTCTTCCTTTGGAGGGGAGAGATGAACTGATGGAACATTTCAGACAAACTACAGCAGGCACGTTGAAGTTAGTGAACCATCAGAGTGTGTTGGATAAAGCTGTTCTATTTGTTATGCAATCAATGACAATCAAACTAAAATGTGCAGTTGAACACAAGCTCCATGTCACCATACAGATGAAGTTTCTGTGCATGTTCTGCAGAGGAATTACTGTTCCTATCCTTCCTGTTAGACTCAGTTTTATTTTTTCAGTACTGCAATGCAAACAAGTTTGGTTCTGTAATGACCCACGTGAAGAATTTGTAAATTTGAATGTAGTCTTAGCATTTGCCATGCAACATGGACCTTTCTCCTCATAACCAGACTATTACAGTGGTGTCCGTGGAGTTTCACTTCACTCTGCGTTCCTCTGTGGTTTTATTTTGGTATCCCTGGCATGAGAATATTACAAAAACAAATCATATGGTGAAATACAGTTCTACCAGGATAGGTTAACAAACCATCCATGTCTCCACATAGATTTATCAGAGTTAATTTTTCTTCCAGTGCAAAAAACCTCTTTTTTTTTACAAACACAGAAGGAAACCCATGTATTTTAAATAGAAAACAAATCTTCAAAGTATAGTACACACATAAAATCCTGAGCAAATGTTTACTGACTACAACACCTGGAACAATTACGATGCTGCAGTGGAGTAGAATTTGATTTAAGAGGGTGAGCCTTGCAGATGTGTGCTAAACACAATACCTGTGTCCTCCAAAGCACAATACCTGTGTCCTCCAAAGCACAGGATTGCTCTAGCCTCTATCCCTCTGTTGCTCTTCTTGAACTAATTTGTGCTTAGAAATAATTGATGCTCTCTACTGCAGGGAGTGGGATGGGAAAAGGTGGAGATTTAGCAGCTGTGTTTGCTCTGCTGATTTTCCCTCACTTTTCTGCTAGTGTGTATCAAACATGGGTCAGATCTTTCACTGCCCAGCAGTATAGAAAAATGTTCATTTCATTAAGGAAGGACTTGCAAGTGGTGGTGTTTAATCCATTTCCTGGCCAGATGCATTAGATGATTATTTATAAAACAGCTAATTCAATAAAAGGCTATTAAACCCCCCAGTCATTGTTCAAAGTTATTTTTAGCTTCATGAATCCAAAGGAAGAAAATCTACAGTTTTCCCTGAGCTCCCTTCACATTGTCCTTCCTTTTCTTGGCCAACACAGAGCTGTCATGTGAAGGTTTGGGAGGGCAGTGGAGGAGAGGACCAGAAGTCCCTTTTCAATATTTGTCTTAGGGGAATTGTCTTTTGCAGGAGCAGCTCCTTAAAGTTCTTGCTACATGTCAGAAGGCAGCTAACTATAAAACTAAACCTCACCCTTTGATGATCCATAAAAGAGAGGAAGGGAAAGCATTGTGTTTCTCCTACAAACCTGGGCTAAGCGATGCAAGGAAAGCAGAATGAGCCTTTCTCAAGGTACAGTGTTCAAAATATTATCTCTGCCTCTTGAAAACTGCCTCACTGCTGACCCTTCTTCCCCTTCCTCGAGGCAGCCTTGAGAAATCAGGATGCTATAGGTGTTGTCAGTCCAGGATGTGGCAGAACATCACATAATAAATGCCAATTTCACAAGTGAAGAAGTTCTTTTGAGGATTCCTTGCCTATGATAAGGTTCTGCTCTGTTTGGGATGGTGAGGTGACATCAGGCTGCCTGTCTCAGGTTTGCTTGGTGGCTACGTGGTTGAGCTGCACATGCCCCAGTGCCAAGTCCCACATATATCAGAGATCACACATCAAAACAAGAAAACTTGCAACAGGTTTTAGCAACTGCATTACAATCAAGGCAAGGATGGGCAAAGGACTAAATCTGGTAAGATTATTCTGATTTTATAAATGGCTTTCCAAACTTCTGAACAGCTCCTTAAAGATTAATTTTGTTGTCAAGACATTGGACAAGATTTAATAAATGTATCATTATATTCATGGAAATTCTACAGTCAGATGAACCATAATATCTGTATACACATACAAAACAAACATTTTGTTTTCATATTTCAGCTTACTTGATCCTATTGGTTGAAAGTAATCTGGTTGAAGATTAAGGCTTGTTTTGTCCATAAGAACTCCCTCACTTGTATGTGATCCCAGAAGGACAACACAGGAATTTTGCAGGCATAACTTTGCATGTTATGCATAATGATCTGTACAAAATCTGAACAAAATCAGATTGGATTGAAGCCCTTTGGAAACTAGGTCTTCCCTTAGACTAATATGTGCTTGGGGTATTCAGCTCTAAGGTCTCAAAGTTATTTGAACATTAATTAAATGAAACTGAGCGAAACATGTATTTTAGCAACACACTTTATATTCTTATATAGACATAACTGAAATATAAAGAAGGAAGACAAGGCATAATATTGTCATATTGCTGATTTGATGTCCTCTAATCAGGTTTTCAAAGTAATCTCCTTCCTTTATGCAGGAACCAACTACTTTCTCCATGGGAGGGAAGTAGCCATAGAAAATGATGAAGCCAAAAGAGTGAAACCAGAGCTGAAGTAAACCCTGTTCAGGTGAATATTCACATTCTTTTTGGTTGTTACTCAATTCCATTCCATCATATTCCCCACAGTGGACTGGATTTTCTAGCTGATGCAGTATTTTTTTAGAAAACAAATGTGTCCAATGCACCCTCTCTAGAAGGCTTGCTTGGTCTAAATATTGATTGGATTTTACTACCAGCCAAGGTCAGACACTGAAGAGGTTCTTGCTGCAGCAAGCTGTATATTAATCTCAAAATCTACTAAAGTACCTAAACTGTTATTGGAATTTGATGATCAATTACATCTTTGAAAAGTACTTAGTATGACATTTGTTGGGCTTCCATGTTTCGTGTTATACAGTCACATCTGATAGTCCAATAACTGGAAAAATACCAGCAAAGGATCTCCTCAGTTCTTTGTGAAGACAATATCTGCTTTATAATTCCCATTTCTTGCTTTTATGCACATTAATAGGCATCACACTTAATTCAAAGGTTTACTTGATGCCTCCCTTACATTACTTCATTAGAGAATATGCTGCTGCTACAGATATTTATGCAGACAAACACAGAAAACCATCTTCCAGAAGAATATTTTTTCATTCTTGACCTGGCAACCTTTACATTTGGAAATGCCACCATTAAATTCAACTTCACCAACTCGATCTAGTCCCTTGCCATGAAATGCTCTGTTGTATTCTATAGCTACACAGCATCACTCTGGGGGATATTTGCACGACCTGGCTGCACTGGGGAAGGGTCACTGTCTCTAGTCAAAGACTTTTTTTCATTTTTTAGATTACCCTGGTGTTGTAGAAATAAAATTATCAAA